>NW_027479374.1:0-139695 GCF_051014685.1 Ptiloglossa arizonensis
TCAGATGCAACAGAAATTTTGCGGATTGATCAATCCGTTCGCGAGATATGGCAGTTTGGAGATAAGAAACGCTTGAGAAACTCAAAATTTTCGCAGTTCTGATGCTCGAAACGAATGACTAGAACGGCCTAGGGGAGAAGTACGCATACCGTTGTAATCGGGCGAGTTTCTACTTTCAGATGCGACAGAAATTTTGCGGATTGATCAATCAGTTCGCGAGATATGGCAGTTTGGAGATAAGAAACGCTTGAGAAACTCAAAATTTTCGCAGTTGTGATGCTCGAAACGAATAACAAGGACGGCCTAGGGGAAAAGTGCGCATACCGCTGTAATCGGGCGAGTTTCTACTTTCAGATGCAACAGAAGTTTTGCGGATTGGTCAATCGTTCGCGAGATATGGCAGTTTGGAGGTAAGAAACGCTTGAGAAACTCAAAATTTTCGCATTTTTGATGCTCGAACGAATAACTAGAACGGCCTAGGGGAAAAGTGCGCATACCGTTGTAATCGGGCGAGTTTCTACTTTTAGATGCAACAGAAATTTTGCGGATTGGTCAATCCGTTCGCGAGATATGGCAGTTTGGAGGTAAGAAACGCTTGAGAAACCCAAAATTTTCGCAGTTCTAATGCTCGACACGAATAACTAGAACGGCCTAGGGGAGAAGTACGCATACGTTGTAATCGGGCGAGTTTCTACTTTCAGATGCAACAGAAATTTTGCGGATTGATCAATCCGTTCGCGTGATATGGCAGTTTGGACGGTAAGAACGCTTGAGAAACTCAACATTTTCGGCAGTTGTGATGCTCGACACGAATAACTAGAACGGCCTAGGGGAAAAGTGCGCATACCGTTGTAATCGGGCGAGTTTCTACTTTCAGATGCAACAGAAATTTTGCAGATTGGTCAATCGTTCGCGAGATATGGCAGTTTGGAGGTAAGAAACGCTTGAGAAACTCAAAATTTTCGCATTTTTGATGCTCGAAACGAATAACTAGAACGGCCTAGGGGAAAAGTGCGCATACCGTTGTAATCGGGCGAGTTTCTACTTTTAGATGCAACAGAAATTTTGTGGATTGGTCAATCCGTTCGCGAGATATGGCAGTTTGGAGGTAAGAAACGCTTGAGAAACTCAAATTTTCGCAGTTCTAATGCTCGACACGAATAACTAGAACGGCCTAGGGGAAAAGTGCGCATACCGTTGTAATCGGGCGAGTTTCTACTTTCAGATGCAACAGAAATTTTGCGGATTGGTCAATCCGTTCGCGAGATATGGCAGTTTGGAGGTAAGAAACGCTTGAGAAACTCAAAATTTTCGCAGTTCTGAGGCTCGAAACGAATGACTAGAACGACCTAGGGGAAAACTACACCTACCGTTGTAATCGGGCGAGTTTCTACTTTCAGATGCAACAGAAATTTTGCGGATTGATCAATCCGTTCGCGAGATATGGCAGTTGGAGATAAGAAACGCTTGAGAAACTCAAAATTTTCGCATTTTTGATGCTCGACACGAATAACTAGAACGGCCTAGGGGAAAAGTGCGCATACCGTTGTAATCGGGCGAGTTTCTACTTTTAGATGCAACAGAAATTTTGCGGATTGGTCAATCCGTTCGCGAGATATGGCAGTTTGGATGTAAGAAACGCTTGAGAAACTCAAAATTTTCGCAGTTCTAATGCTCGACACGAATAACTAGAACGGCCTAGGGGAAAAGTGCTCATACGTTGTAATCGGGCGAGTTTCTACTTTCAGATGCAACAGAAATTTTGCGGATTGGTCAATCCGTTCGCGAGATATGGCAGTTTGGAGGTAAGAAACGCTTGAGAAACTCAAATTTTCGCAGTTCTAATGCTCGCCACGAATAACTAGAACGGCCTAGGGGAAAAGGTGCGCATACCGTTGTAATCGGGCGAGTTTCTACTTTCAGATGCAACTGAAATTTTGCGGATTGGTCAATCCGTTCGCGAGATATGGCAGTTTGGAGGTAAGAAACGCTTGAGAAACTCAAAGTTTTCGCAGTTCTAATGCTCGACACGAATAACTAGAGCGGCCTAGGGAAAAGTGCTCATACCGTTGTAATCGGGCGAGTTTCTACTTTCAGATGCAACAGAAATTTGCGGATTGGTCAATCCGTTCGCGAGATATGGCAGTTTGGAGGTAAGAAACGCTTGAGAAACTCAAATTTTCGCAGTTCTGAGGCTCGAAACGAATGACTAGAACGACCTAGGGGAAAACTACACCTACCGTTGTAATCGGGCGAGTTTCTACTTTCAGATGCAACAGAAATTTTGCGGATTGATCAATCCGTTCGCGAGATATGGCAGTTTGGAGATAAGAAACGCTTGAGAAACTCAAAATTTTCGCAGATCTGATGCTCGAAACGAATAACAAGGACGGCCTAGGGGAAAAGTGCGCATACCGTTGTAATCGGGCGAGTTTCTACTTTCAGATGCAACAGAATTTTTGCGGATTGGTCAATCCGTTCGCGAGATATGGCAGTTTGGAGGTAAGAAACGCTTGAGAAACTCAAAATTTTCGCAGTTCTGATGCTCGACACGAATAACAAGAACGGTCTAGGGGAAAAGTGCGCATACCGTTGTAATCGGGCGAGTTTCTAGTTTCAGATGCAACAGAAATTTTGCGGATTGATCAATCCGTTCGCGAGATATGGCAGTTTGGAGATAAGAAACGCTTGAGAAACTCAAAATTTTCGCAGTTCTGATGCTCGAAACGAATGACTAGAACGGCCTAGGGGAGAAGTACGCATACCGTTGTAATCGGGCGAGTTTCTACTTTCAGATGCGACAGAAATTTTGCGGATTGATCAATCAGTTCGCGAGATATGGCAGTTTGGAGATAAGAAACGCTTGAGAAACTCAAAATTTTCGCAGTTGTGATGCTCGAAACGAATAACAAGGACGGCCTAGGGGAAAAGTGCGCATACCGCTGTAATCGGGCGAGTTTCTACTTTCAGATGCAACAGAAGTTTTGCGGATTGGTCAATCCGTTCGCGAGATATGGCAGTTTGGAGGTAAGAAACGCTTGAGAAACTCAAAATTTTCGCATTTTTGATGCTCGAAACGAATAACTAGAACGGCCTAGGGGAAAAGTGCGCATACCGTTGTAATCGGGCGAGTTTCTACTTTTAGATGCAACAGAAATTTTGCGGATTGGTCAATCCGTTCGCGAGATATGGCAGTTTGGAGGTAAGAAACGCTTGAGAAACCCAAAATTTTCGCAGTTCTAATGCTCGACACGAATAACTAGAACGGCCTAGGGGAGAAGTACGCATACCGTTGTAATCGGGCGAGTTTCTACTTTCAGATGCAACAGAAATTTTGCGGATTGATCAATCCGTTCGCGTGATATGGCAGTTTGGAGGTAAGAAACGCTTGAGAAACTCAACATTTTCGCAGTTGTGATGCTCGACACGAATAACTAGAACGGCCTAGGGGAAAAGTGCGCATACCGTTGTAATCGGGCGAGTTTCTACTTTCAGATGCAACAGAAATTTTGCAGATTGGTCAATCCGTTCGCGAGATATGGCAGTTTGGAGGTAAGAAACGCTTGAGAAACTCAAAATTTTCGCAGTTCTAATGCTCGACACGAATAACTAGAACGGCCTAGGGGAAAAGTACGCATACCGTTGTAATCGGGCGAGTTTCTACTTTTAGATGCAACAGAAATTTTGCGGATTGGTCAATCCGTTCGCGAGATATGGCAGTTTGGAGGTAAGAAACGCTTGAGAAACTCAAAATTTTCGCAGTTCTAATGCTCGACACGAATAACTAGAACGGCCTAGGGGAAAAGTGCGCATACCGTTGTAATCGGGCGAGTTTCTACTTTCAGATGCAACAGAAATTTTGCGGATTGGTCAATCCGTTCGCGAGATATGGCAGTTTGGAGGTAAGAAACGCTTGAGAAACTCAAAATTTTCGCAGTTCTGAGGCTCGAAACGAATGACTAGAACGACCTAGGGGAAAACTACACCTACCGTTGTAATCGGGCGAGTTTCTACTTTCAGATGCAACAGAAATTTTGCGGATTGATCAATCCGTTCGCGAGATATGGCAGTTTGGAGATAAGAAACGCTTGAGAAACTCAAAATTTTCGCAGATCTGATGCTCGAAACGAATAACAAGGACGGCCTAGGGGAAAAGTGCGCATACCGTTGTAATCGGGCGAGTTTCTACTTTCAGATGCAACAGAATTTTTGCGGATTGGTCAATCCGTTCGCGAGATATGGCAGTTTGGAGGTAAGAAACGCTTGAGAAACTCAAAATTTTCGCAGTTCTGATGCTCGACACGAATAACAAGAACGGTCTAGGGGAAAAGTGCGCATACCGTTGTAATCGGGCGAGTTTCTAGTTTCAGATGCAACAGAAATTTTGCGGATTGATCAATCCGTTCGCGAGATATGGCAGTTTGGAGATAAGAAACGCTTGAGAAACTCAAAATTTTCGCAGTTCTGATGCTCGAAACGAATGACTAGAACGGCCTAGGGGAGAAGTACGCATACCGTTGTAATCGGGCGAGTTTCTACTTTCAGATGCGACAGAAATTTTGCGGATTGATCAATCAGTTCGCGAGATATGGCAGTTTGGAGATAAGAAACGCTTGAGAAACTCAAAATTTTCGCAGTTGTGATGCTCGAAACGAATAACAAGGACGGCCTAGGGGAAAAGTGCGCATACCGCTGTAATCGGGCGAGTTTCTACTTTCAGATGCAACAGAAGTTTTGCGGATTGGTCAATCCGTTCGCGAGATATGGCAGTTTGGAGGTAAGAAACGCTTGAGAAACTCAAAATTTTCGCATTTTTGATGCTCGAAACGAATAACTAGAACGGCCTAGGGGAAAAGTGCGCATACCGTTGTAATCGGGCGAGTTTCTACTTTTAGATGCAACAGAAATTTTGCGGATTGGTCAATCCGTTCGCGAGATATGGCAGTTTGGAGGTAAGAAACGCTTGAGAAACCCAAAATTTTCGCAGTTCTAATGCTCGACACGAATAACTAGAACGGCCTAGGGGAGAAGTACGCATACCGTTGTAATCGGGCGAGTTTCTACTTTCAGATGCAACAGAAATTTTGCGGATTGATCAATCCGTTCGCGTGATATGGCAGTTTGGAGGTAAGAAACGCTTGAGAAACTCAACATTTTCGCAGTTGTGATGCTCGACACGAATAACTAGAACGGCCTAGGGGAAAAGTGCGCATACCGTTGTAATCGGGCGAGTTTCTACTTTCAGATGCAACAGAAATTTTGCAGATTGGTCAATCCGTTCGCGAGATATGGCAGTTTGGAGGTAAGAAACGCTTGAGAAACTCAAAATTTTCGCAGTTCTAATGCTCGACACGAATAACTAGAACGGCCTAGGGGAAAAGTACGCATACCGTTGTAATCGGGCGAATTTCTACTTTTAGATGCAACAGAAATTTTGCGGATTGGTCAATCCGTTCGCGAGATATGGCAGTTTGGAGGTAAGAAACGCTTGAGAAACTCAAAATTTTCGCAGTTCTAATGCTCGACACGAATAACTAGAACGGCCTAGGGGAAAAGTGCGCATACCGTTGTAATCGGGCGAGTTTCTACTTTCAGATGCAACAGAAATTTTGCGGATTGGTCAATCCGTTCGCGAGATATGGCAGTTTGGAGGTAAGAAACGCTTGAGAAACTCACAATTTTCGCAGTTCTATTGCTCGACACCAATAACTAGAACGGCCAAGGGGAAAAGTACGCATACCGTTGTAATCGGGCGAGTTTCTACTTTTAGATGCAACAGAAATTTTGCGGATTGGTCAATCCGTTCGCGAGATATGGCAGTTTGGAGGTAAGAAACGCTTGAGAAACTCAAAATTTTCGCAGTTCTAATGCTCGACACGAATAACTAGAACGGCCTAGGGGAGAAGTGCGCATACCGTTGTAATCGGGCGAGTTTCTACTTTTAGATGCAACAGAAATTTTGCGGATTGGTCAATCCGTTCACGAGATATGGCAGTTTGGATGTAAGAAACGCTTGAGAAACTCAAAATTTTCGCAGTTCTGATGCTCGAAACGAATGACTAGAACGGCCTAGTGGAGAAGTACGCATACCGTTGTAATCGGGAGAGTTTCTACTTTCAGATGCAACAGAAATTTTGCCGATTGGTCAATCCGTTCGCGAGATATGGCAGTTTGGAGGTAAGAAACGCTTGAGAAACTCAAAATTTTCGCAGTTCTGATGCTCGAAACGAATAACTAGAACGACCTAGGGGAAAACTACACCTACCGTTGTAATCGGGCGAGTTTCTACTTTCAGAAGCAACAGAAATTTTGCGGATTGGTCAATCCGTTCGCGAGATATGGCAGTTTGGAGGTAAGAAACGCTTCAGAAACTCAAAATTTTCGCAGTTCTGATGCTCGAAATGAATAACTGGAACGGCCTAGGGGAAAACTACACCTACCGTTGTAATCGGGCGAGTTTCTACTTTCAGATGCAACAGAAATTTTGCGGATTGGTCAATCCTTTCGCGAGATATGGCAGTTTGGAGATAAGAAACGCTTGAGAAACTCAAAATTTTCGCAGTTCTGATGCTCGCAACGAATGACTAGAACGGCCTAGGGGAGAAGTACGCATACCGTTGTAATCGGGAGAATTTCTACTTTCAGATGCAACAGAAATTTTGCGGATTGGTCAATCCGTTCGCGAGATATGGCAGTTTGGAGGTAAGAAGCGCTTGAGAAACTCAAAATTTTCGCAGTTCTGATGCTCGACACGAATAACTAGAACGGTCTAGGGGAAAAGTGCGCATACCGTTGTAATCGGGCGAGTTTCTACTTTCAGGTGCAACAGAAATTTTGCGGATTGATCAATCCGTTCGCGAGATATGGCAGTTTGGAGATAAGAAACGCTTGAGAAACTCAAAATTTTCGCAGTGCTGATGCTCGAAACGAATAACAAGGACGGCCTAGGGGAAAAGTGCGCATACCGTTGTAATCGGGCGAGTTTCTACTTTCAGATGCAACAGAATTTTTGCGGATTGGTCAATCCGTTCGCGAGATATGGCAGTTTGGAGGTAAGAAACGCTTCAGAAACTCAAAATTTTCGCATTTCTGATGCTCGAAATGAATAACTGGAACGGCCTAGGTGAAAACTACACCTACCGTTGTAATCGGGCGAGTTTCTACTTTCAGATGCAACAGAAATTTTGCGGATTGGTCAATCCGTTCGCGAGATATGGCAGTTTGGAGGTAAGAAACGCTTGAGAAACTCAAAATTTTCGCAGTTCTGATGCTCGATACGAATGACTAGAACGGCCTAGGGGAGAAGTACGCATACCGTGGTAATCGGGCGAGTTTCTACTTTCAGATGGCACAGAAATTTTGCGAATTGATCAATCCGTTCGCGAGATATGGCAGTTTGGAGGTAAGAAACGCTTGAGAAACTCAAAATTTTCGCAGTTCTGATGCTCGACACGAATAACTAGAACGGCCTAGGGGAAAAGTGCTCATACCGTTGTAATCGGGCGAGTTCCTACTTTCAGATGCAACAGAAATTTTGCGGATTGGTCAATCCGTTCGCGAGATATGGCAGTTTGGAGGTAAGAAACGCTTGAGAAACTCAAAATTTTCGCAGTTCTGATGCTCGAAATGAATAACTGGAACGGCCTAGGGGAAAACTACACCTCTCGTTGTAATCGGGCGAGTTTCTACTTTCAGATGCAACAGAAATTTTGCGGATTGATCAATCCGTTCGCGAGATATGGCAGTTTGGAGGTAAGAAACGCTTGAGAAACTCAACATTTTCGCAGTTCTAATGCTCGACACGAATAACTAGAACGGCCTAGGGGAAAAGTGCGCATACCGTTGTAATCGGGCGAGTTTCTACTTTCAGATGCAACAGAAATTTTGCGAATTGATCAATCCGTTCGCGAGATATGGCAGTTTGGAGATAAGAAACGCTTGAGAAACTCAAAATTTTCGCAGTTCTGATGCTCGAAACGAATAACAAGGACGGCCTAGGGGAAAAGTGCGCATACCGTTGTAATCGGGCGAGTTTCTACTTTCAGATGCAACAGAAGTTTTGCGGATTGGTCAATCCGTTCGCGAGATATGGCAGTTTGGAGGTAAGAAACGCTTGAGAAACTCAAAATTTTCGCATTTTTGATGCTCGAAACGAATAACTAGAACGGCCTAGGGGAAAAGTGCGCATACCGTTGTAATCGGGCGAGTTTCTACTTTTAGATGCAACAGAAATTTTGCGGATTGGTCAATCCGTTCGCGAGATATGGCAGTTTGGAGGTAAGAAACGCTTGAGAAACTCACAATTTTCGCAGTTCTAATGCTCGACACGAATAACTAGAACGGCCTAGGGGAAAAGTACGCATACCGTTGTAATCGGGCGAGTTTCTACTTTTAGATGCAACAGAAATTTTGCGGATTGGTCAATCTGTTCACGAGATATGGCAGTTTGGAGGTAAGAAACGCTTGAGAAACTCAACATTTTCGCAGTTCTAATGCTCGACACGAATAACTAGAACGGCCTAGGGGAAAAGTGCGCATACCGTTGTAATCGGGCGAGTTTCTACTTTCAGATGCAACAGAAATTTTGCGGATTGGTCAATCCGTTCGCGAGATATGGCAGTTTGGAGGTAAGAAACGCTTGAGAAACTCAAAATTTTCGCAGTTCTGATGCTCGACACGAATAACTAGAACGGCCTCGGGGAAAAGTGCGCATACCGTTGTAATCGGGCGAGTTTCTACTTTTAGATGCAACAGAAATTTTGCGGATTGGTCAATCCGTTCACGAGATATGGCAGTTTGGAGGTAAGAAACGCTTGAGAAACTCAAAATTTTCGCAGTTCTGATGCTCGACACGAATAACTAGAGCGGCCTAGGGGAAAAGTGCTCATACCTTTGTAATCGGGCGAGTTTCTACTTTCAGATGCAACAGAAATTTTGCGGATTGGTCAATCCGTTCGCGAGATATGGCAGTTTGGAGGTAAGAAACGCTTGAGAAACTCAAAATTTTCGCAGTTCTGATGCTCGACACGAATAACAAGAACGGTCTAGGGGAAAAGTGCGCATACCGTTGTAATCGGGCGAGTTTCTAGTTTCAGATGCAACAGAAATTTTGCGGATTGATCAATCCGTTCGCGAGATATGGCAGTTTGGAGATAAGAAACGCTTGAGAAACTCAAAATTTTCGCAGTTCTGATGCTCGAAACGAATGACTAGAACGGCCTAGGGGAGAAGTACGCATACCGTTGTAATCGGGCGAGTTTCTACTTTCAGATGCGACAGAAATTTTGCGGATTGATCAATCCGTTCGCGAGATATGGCAGTTTGGAGATAAGAAACGCTTGAGAAACTCAAAATTTTCGCAGTTGTGATGCTCGAAACGAATAACAAGGACGGCCTAGGGGAAAAGTGCGCATACCGCTGTAATCGGGCGAGTTTCTACTTTCAGATGCAACAGAAGTTTTGCGGATTGGTCAATCCGTTCGCGAGATATGGCAGTTTGGAGGTAAGAAACGCTTGAGAAACTCAAAATTTTCGCATTTTTGATGCTCGAAACGAATAACTAGAACGGCCTAGGGGAAAAGTGCGCATACCGTTGTAATCGGGCGAGTTTCTACTTTTAGATGCAACAGAAATTTTGCGGATTGGTCAATCCGTTCGCGAGATATGGCAGTTTGGAGGTAAGAAACGCTTGAGAAACCCAAAATTTTCGCAGTTCTAATGCTCGACACGAATAACTAGAACGGCCTAGGGGAGAAGTACGCATACCGTTGTAATCGGGCGAGTTTCTACTTTCAGATGCAACAGAAATTTTGCGGATTGATCAATCCGTTCGCGTGATATGGCAGTTTGGAGGTAAGAAACGCTTGAGAAACTCATCATTTTCGCAGTTGTGATGCTCGACACGAATAACTAGAACGGCCTAGGGGAAAAGTGCGCATACCGTTGTAATCGGGCGAGTTTCTACTTTCAGATGCAACAGAAATTTTGCAGATTGGTCAATCCGTTCGCGAGATATGGCAGTTTGGAGGTAAGAAACGCTTGAGAAACTCAAAATTTTCGCAGTTCTAATGCTCGACACGAATAACTAGAACGGCCTAGGGGAAAAGTACGCATACCGTTGTAATCGGGCGAGTTTCTACTTTTAGATGCAACAGAAATTTTGCGGATTGGTCAATCCGTTCGCGAGATATGGCAGTTTGGAGGTAAGAAACGCTTGAGAAACTCAAAATTTTCGCAGTTCTAATGCTCGACACGAATAACTAGAACGGCCTAGGGGAAAAGTGCGCATACCGTTGTAATCGGGCGAGTTTCTACTTTCAGATGCAACAGAAATTTTGCGGATTGGTCAATCCGTTCGCGAGATATGGCAGTTTGGAGGTAAGAAACGCTTGAGAAACTCAAAATTTTCGCAGTTCTGAGGCTCGAAACGAATGACTAGAACGACCTAGGGGAAAACTACACCTACCGTTGTAATCGGGCGAGTTTCTACTTTCAGATGCAACAGAAATTTTGCGGATTGATCAATCCGTTCGCGAGATATGGCAGTTTGGAGATAAGAAACGCTTGAGAAACTCAAAATTTTCGCAGATCTGATGCTCGAAACGAATAACAAGGACGGCCTAGGGGAAAAGTGCGCATACCGTTGTAATCGGGCGAGTTTCTACTTTCAGATGCAACAGAATTTTTGCGGATTGGTCAATCCGTTCGCGAGATATGGCAGTTTGGAGGTAAGAAACGCTTGAGAAACTCAAAATTTTCGCAGTTCTGATGCTCGACACGAATAACAAGAACGGTCTAGGGGAAAAGTGCGCATACCGTTGTAATCGGGCGAGTTTCTAGTTTCAGATGCAACAGAAATTTTGCGGATTGATCAATCCGTTCGCGAGATATGGCAGTTTGGAGATAAGAAACGCTTGAGAAACTCAAAATTTTCGCAGTTCTGATGCTCGAAACGAATGACTAGAACGGCCTAGGGGAGAAGTACGCATACCGTTGTAATCGGGCGAGTTTCTACTTTCAGATGCGACAGAAATTTTGCGGATTGATCAATCAGTTCGCGAGATATGGCAGTTTGGAGATAAGAAACGCTTGAGAAACTCAAAATTTTCGCAGTTGTGATGCTCGAAACGAATAACAAGGACGGCCTAGGGGAAAAGTGCGCATACCGCTGTAATCGGGCGAGTTTCTACTTTCAGATGCAACAGAAGTTTTGCGGATTGGTCAATCCGTTCGCGAGATATGGCAGTTTGGAGGTAAGAAACGCTTGAGAAACTCAAAATTTTCGCATTTTTGATGCTCGAAACGAATAACTAGAACGGCCTAGGGGAAAAGTGCGCATACCGTTGTAATCGGGCGAGTTTCTACTTTTAGATGCAACAGAAATTTTGCGGATTGGTCAATCCGTTCGCGAGATATGGCAGTTTGGAGGTAAGAAACGCTTGAGAAACCCAAAATTTTCGCAGTTCTAATGCTCGACACGAATAACTAGAACGGCCTAGGGGAGAAGTACGCATACCGTTGTAATCGGGCGAGTTTCTACTTTCAGATGCAACAGAAATTTTGCGGATTGATCAATCCGTTCGCGTGATATGGCAGTTTGGAGGTAAGAAACGCTTGAGAAACTCAACATTTTCGCAGTTGTGATGCTCGACACGAATAACTAGAACGGCCTAGGGGAAAAGTGCGCATACCGTTGTAATCGGGCGAGTTTCTACTTTCAGATGCAACAGAAATTTTGCAGATTGGTCAATCCGTTCGCGAGATATGGCAGTTTGGAGGTAAGAAACGCTTGAGAAACTCAAAATTTTCGCAGTTCTAATGCTCGACACGAATAACTAGAACGGCCTAGGGGAAAAGTACGCATACCGTTGTAATCGGGCGAATTTCTACTTTTAGATGCAACAGAAATTTTGCGGATTGGTCAATCCGTTCGCGAGATATGGCAGTTTGGAGGTAAGAAACGCTTGAGAAACTCAAAATTTTCGCAGTTCTAATGCTCGACACGAATAACTAGAACGGCCTAGGGGAAAAGTGCGCATACCGTTGTAATCGGGCGAGTTTCTACTTTCAGATGCAACAGAAATTTTGCGGATTGGTCAATCCGTTCGCGAGATATGGCAGTTTGGAGGTAAGAAACGCTTGAGAAACTCACAATTTTCGCAGTTCTATTGCTCGACACCAATAACTAGAACGGCCAAGGGGAAAAGTACGCATACCGTTGTAATCGGGCGAGTTTCTACTTTTAGATGCAACAGAAATTTTGCGGATTGGTCAATCCGTTCGCGAGATATGGCAGTTTGGAGGTAAGAAACGCTTGAGAAACTCAAAATTTTCGCAGTTCTAATGCTCGACACGAATAACTAGAACGGCCTAGGGGAGAAGTGCGCATACCGTTGTAATCGGGCGAGTTTCTACTTTTAGATGCAACAGAAATTTTGCGGATTGGTCAATCCGTTCACGAGATATGGCAGTTTGGATGTAAGAAACGCTTGAGAAACTCAAAATTTTCGCAGTTCTGATGCTCGAAACGAATGACTAGAACGGCCTAGTGGAGAAGTACGCATACCGTTGTAATCGGGAGAGTTTCTACTTTCAGATGCAACAGAAATTTTGCCGATTGGTCAATCCGTTCGCGAGATATGGCAGTTTGGAGGTAAGAAACGCTTGAGAAACTCAAAATTTTCGCAGTTCTGATGCTCGAAACGAATAACTAGAACGACCTAGGGGAAAACTACACCTACCGTTGTAATCGGGCGAGTTTCTACTTTCAGAAGCAACAGAAATTTTGCGGATTGGTCAATCCGTTCGCGAGATATGGCAGTTTGGAGGTAAGAAACGCTTCAGAAACTCAAAATTTTCGCAGTTCTGATGCTCGAAATGAATAACTGGAACGGCCTAGGGGAAAACTACACCTACCGTTGTAATCGGGCGAGTTTCTACTTTCAGATGCAACAGAAATTTTGCGGATTGGTCAATCCTTTCGCGAGATATGGCAGTTTGGAGATAAGAAACGCTTGAGAAACTCAAAATTTTCGCAGTTCTGATGCTCGCAACGAATGACTAGAACGGCCTAGGGGAGAAGTACGCATACCGTTGTAATCGGGAGAATTTCTACTTTCAGATGCAACAGAAATTTTGCGGATTGGTCAATCCGTTCGCGAGATATGGCAGTTTGGAGGTAAGAAGCGCTTGAGAAACTCAAAATTTTCGCAGTTCTGATGCTCGACACGAATAACTAGAACGGTCTAGGGGAAAAGTGCGCATACCGTTGTAATCGGGCGAGTTTCTACTTTCAGGTGCAACAGAAATTTTGCGGATTGATCAATCCGTTCGCGAGATATGGCAGTTTGGAGATAAGAAACGCTTGAGAAACTCAAAATTTTCGCAGTGCTGATGCTCGAAACGAATAACAAGGACGGCCTAGGGGAAAAGTGCGCATACCGTTGTAATCGGGCGAGTTTCTACTTTCAGATGCAACAGAATTTTTGCGGATTGGTCAATCCGTTCGCGAGATATGGCAGTTTGGAGGTAAGAAACGCTTCAGAAACTCAAAATTTTCGCAGTTCTAATGCTCGACACGAATAACTAGAACGGCCTAGGGGAAAAGTGCGCATACCGTTGTAATCGGGCGAGTTTCTACTTTCAGATGCAACAGAAATTTTGCGGATTGGTCAATCCGTTCGCGAGATATGGCAGTTTGGAGGTAAGAAACGCTTGAGAAACTCAAAATTTTCGCAGTTCTGATGCTCGATACGAATGACTAGAACGGCCTAGGGGAGAAGTACGCATACCGTGGTAATCGGGCGAGTTTCTACTTTCAGATGGCACAGAAATTTTGCGAATTGATCAATCCGTTCGCGAGATATGGCAGTTTGGAGGTAAGAAACGCTTGAGAAACTCAAAATTTTCGCAGTTCTGATGCTCGACACGAATAACTAGAACGGCCTAGGGGAAAAGTGCTCATACCGTTGTAATCGGGCGAGTTCCTACTTTCAGATGCAACAGAAATTTTGCGGATTGGTCAATCCGTTCGCGAGATATGGCAGTTTGGAGGTAAGAAACGCTTGAGAAACTCAAAATTTTCGCAGTTCTGATGCTCGAAATGAATAACTGGAACGGCCTAGGGGAAAACTACACCTCTCGTTGTAATCGGGCGAGTTTCTACTTTCAGATGCAACAGAAATTTTGCGGATTGATCAATCCGTTCGCGAGATATGGCAGTTTGGAGGTAAGAAACGCTTGAGAAACTCAACATTTTCGCAGTTCTAATGCTCGACACGAATAACTAGAACGGCCTAGGGGAAAAGTGCGCATACCGTTGTAATCGGGCGAGTTTCTACTTTCAGATGCAACAGAAATTTTGCGAATTGATCAATCCGTTCGCGAGATATGGCAGTTTGGAGATAAGAAACGCTTGAGAAACTCAAAATTTTCGCAGTTCTGATGCTCGAAACGAATAACAAGGACGGCCTAGGGGAAAAGTGCGCATACCGTTGTAATCGGGCGAGTTTCTACTTTCAGATGCAACAGAAGTTTTGCGGATTGGTCAATCCGTTCGCGAGATATGGCAGTTTGGAGGTAAGAAACGCTTGAGAAACTCAAAATTTTCGCATTTTTGATGCTCGAAACGAATAACTAGAACGGCCTAGGGGAAAAGTGCGCATACCGTTGTAATCGGGCGAGTTTCTACTTTTAGATGCAACAGAAATTTTGCGGATTGGTCAATCCGTTCGCGAGATATGGCAGTTTGGAGGTAAGAAACGCTTGAGAAACTCACAATTTTCGCAGTTCTAATGCTCGACACGAATAACTAGAACGGCCTAGGGGAAAAGTACGCATACCGTTGTAATCGGGCGAGTTTCTACTTTTAGATGCAACAGAAATTTTGCGGATTGGTCAATCTGTTCACGAGATATGGCAGTTTGGAGGTAAGAAACGCTTGAGAAACTCAACATTTTCGCAGTTCTAATGCTCGACACGAATAACTAGAACGGCCTAGGGGAAAAGTGCGCATACCGTTGTAATCGGGCGAGTTTCTACTTTCAGATGCAACAGAAATTTTGCGGATTGGTCAATCCGTTCGCGAGATATGGCAGTTTGGAGGTAAGAAACGCTTGAGAAACTCAAAATTTTCGCAGTTCTGATGCTCGACACGAATAACTAGAACGGCCTCGGGGAAAAGTGCGCATACCGTTGTAATCGGGCGAGTTTCTACTTTTAGATGCAACAGAAATTTTGCGGATTGGTCAATCCGTTCACGAGATATGGCAGTTTGGAGGTAAGAAACGCTTGAGAAACTCAAAATTTTCGCAGTTCTGATGCTCGACACGAATAACTAGAGCGGCCTAGGGGAAAAGTGCTCATACCTTTGTAATCGGGCGAGTTTCTACTTTCAGATGCGACAGAAATTTTGCGGATTGATCAATCCGTTCGCGAGATATGGCAGTTTGGAGATAAGAAACGCTTGAGAAACTCAAAATTTTCGCAGTTGTGATGCTCGAAACGAATAACAAGGACGGCCTAGGGGAAAAGTGCGCATACCGCTGTAATCGGGCGAGTTTCTACTTTCAGATGCAACAGAAGTTTTGCGGATTGGTCAATCCGTTCGCGAGATATGGCAGTTTGGAGGTAAGAAACGCTTGAGAAACTCAAAATTTTCGCATTTTTGATGCTCGAAACGAATAACTAGAACGGCCTAGGGGAAAAGTGCGCATACCGTTGTAATTGGGCGAGTTTCTACTTTTAGATGCAACAGAAATTTTGCGGATTGGTCAATCCGTTCGCGAGATATGGCAGTTTGGAGGTAAGAAACGCTTGAGAAACCCAAAATTTTCGCAGTTCTAATGCTCGACACGAATAACTAGAACGGCCTAGGGGAGAAGTACGCATACCGTTGTAATCGGGCGAGTTTCTACTTTCAGATGCAACAGAAATTTTGCGGATTGATCAATCCGTTCGCGTGATATGGCAGTTTGGAGGTAAGAAACGCTTGAGAAACTCACAATTTTCGCAGTTCTAATGCTCGACACCAATAACTAGAACGGCCAAGGGGAAAAGTACGCATACCGTTGTAATCGGGCGAGTTTCTACTTTCAGATGCAACAGAAATTTTGCGAATTGATCAATCCGTTCGCGAGATATGGCAGTTTGGAGATAAGAAACGCTTGAGAAACTCAAAATTTTCGCAGTTCTGATGCTCGAAACGAATAACAAGGACGGCCTAGGGGAAAAGTGCGCATACCGTTGTAATCGGGCGAGTTTCTACTTTCAGATGCAACAGAAGTTTTGCGGATTGGTCAATCCGTTCGCGAGATATGGCAGTTTGGAGGTAAGAAACGCTTGAGAAACTCAAAATTTTCGCATTTTTGATGCTCGAAACGAATAACTAGAACGGCCTAGGGGAAAAGTGCGCATACCGTTGTAATCGGGCGAGTTTCTACTTTTAGATGCAACAGAAATTTTGCGGATTGGTCAATCCGTTCGCGAGATATGGCAGTTTGGAGGTAAGAAACGCTTGAGAAACTCACAATTTTCGCAGTTCTAATGCTCGACACGAATAACTAGAACGGCCTAGGGGAAAAGTACGCATACCGTTGTAATCGGGCGAGTTTCTACTTTTAGATGCAACAGAAATTTTGCGGATTGGTCAATCTGTTCACGAGATATGGCAGTTTGGAGGTAAGAAACGCTTGAGAAACTCAACATTTTCGCAGTTCTAATGCTCGACACGAATAACTAGAACGGCCTAGGGGAAAAGTGCGCATACCGTTGTAATCGGGCGAGTTTCTACTTTCAGATGCAACAGAAATTTTGCGGATTGGTCAATCCGTTCGCGAGATATGGCAGTTTGGAGGTAAGAAACGCTTGAGAAACTCAAAATTTTCGCAGTTCTGATGCTCGACACGAATAACTAGAACGGCCTCGGGGAAAAGTGCGCATACCGTTGTAATCGGGCGAGTTTCTACTTTTAGATGCAACAGAAATTTTGCGGATTGATCAATCCGTTCACGAGATATGGCAGTTTGGAGGTAAGAAACGCTTGAGAAACTCAAAATTTTCGCAGTTCTGATGCTCGACACGAATAACTAGAGCGGCCTAGGGGAAAAGTGCTCATACCTTTGTAATCGGGCGAGTTTCTACTTTCAGATGCAACAGAAATTTTGCGGATTGGTCAATCCGTTCGCGAGATATGGCAGTTTGGAGGTAAGAAACGCTTGAGAAACTCAAAATTTTCGCAGTTCTGATGCTCGACACGAATAACAAGAACGGTCTAGGGGAAAAGTGCGCATACCGTTGTAATCGGGCGAGTTTCTAGTTTCAGATGCAACAGAAATTTTGCGGATTGATCAATCCGTTCGCGAGATATGGCAGTTTGGAGATAAGAAACGCTTGAGAAACTCAAAATTTTCGCAGTTCTGATGCTCGAAACGAATGACTAGAACGGCCTAGGGGAGAAGTACGCATACCGTTGTAATCGGGCGAGTTTCTACTTTCAGATGCGACAGAAATTTTGCGGATTGATCAATCCGTTCGCGAGATATGGCAGTTTGGAGATAAGAAACGCTTGAGAAACTCAAAATTTTCGCAGTTGTGATGCTCGAAACGAATAACAAGGACGGCCTAGGGGAAAAGTGCGCATACCGCTGTAATCGGGCGAGTTTCTACTTTCAGATGCAACAGAAGTTTTGCGGATTGGTCAATCCGTTCGCGAGATATGGCAGTTTGGAGGTAAGAAACGCTTGAGAAACTCACAATTTTCGCAGTTCTAATGCTCGACACCAATAACTAGAACGGCCAAGGGGAAAAGTACGCATACCGTTGTAATCGGGCGAGTTTCTACTTTTAGATGCAACAGAAATTTTGCGGATTGGTCAATCCGTTCGCGAGATATGGCAGTTTGGAGGTAAGAAACGCTTGAGAAACTCAAAATTTTCGCAGTTCTAATGCTCGACACGAATAACTAGAACGGCCTAGGGGAGAAGTGCGCATACCGTTGTAATCGGGCGAGTTTCTACTTTTAGATGCAACAGAAATTTTGCGGATTGGTCAATCCGTTCACGAGATATGGCAGTTTGGATGTAAGAAACGCTTGAGAAACTCAAAATTTTCGCAGTTCTGATGCTCGAAACGAATGACTAGAACGGCCTAGTGGAGAAGTACGCATACCGTTGTAATCGGGAGAGTTTCTACTTTCAGATGCAACAGAAATTTTGCCGATTGGTCAATCCGTTCGCGAGATATGGCAGTTTGGAGGTAAGAAACGCTTGAGAAACTCAAAATTTTCGCAGTTCTGATGCTCGAAACGAATAACTAGAACGACCTAGGGGAAAACTACACCTACCGTTGTAATCGGGCGAGTTTCTACTTTCAGAAGCAACAGAAATTTTGCGGATTGGTCAATCCGTTCGCGAGATATTGCAGTTTGGAGGTAAGAAACGCTTCAGAAACTCAAAATTTTCGCAGTTCTGATGCTCGAAATGAATAACTGGAACGGCCTAGGGGAAAACTACACCTACCGTTGTAATCGGGCGAGTTTCTACTTTCAGATGCAACAGAAATTTTGCGGATTGGTCAATCCTTTCGCGAGATATGGCAGTTTGGAGATAAGAAACGCTTGAGAAACTCAAAATTTTCGCAGTTCTGATGCTCGCAACGAATGACTAGAACGGCCTAGGGGAGAAGTACGCATACCGTTGTAATCGGGAGAATTTCTACTTTCAGATGCAACAGAAATTTTGCGGATTGATCAATCCGTTCGCGAGATATGGCAGTTTGGAGATAAGAAACGCTTGAGAAACTCAAAATTTTCGCAGTGCTGATGCTCGAAACAAATAACAAGGACGGCCTAGGGGAAAAGTGCGCACACCGTTGTAATCGGGCGAGTTTCTACTTTCAGATGCAACAGAATTTTTGCGGATTGGTCAATCCGTTCGCGAGATATGGCAGTTTGGAGGTAAGAAACGCTTCAGAAACTCAAAATTTTCGCATTTCTGATGCTCGAAATGAATAACTGGAACGGCCTAGGTGAAAACTACACCTACCGTTGTAATCGGGCGAGTTTCTACTTTCAGATGCAACAGAAATTTTGCGGATTGGTCAATCCGTTCGCGAGATATGGCAGTTTGGAGGTAAGAAACGCTTGAGAAACTCAAAATTTTCGCATTTCTGATGCTCGATACGAATGACTAGAACGGCCTAGGGGAGAAGTACGCATACCGTGGTAATCGGGCGAGTTTCTACTTTCAGATGGCACAGAAATTTTGCGAATTGATCAATCCGTTCGCGAGATATGGCAGTTTGGAGGTAAGAAACGCTTGAGAAACTCAAAATTTTCGCAGTTCTGATGCTCGACACGAATAACTAGAACGGCCTAGGGGAAAAGTGCTCATACCGTTGTAATCGGGCGAGTTTCTACTTTCAGATGCAACAGAATTTTTGCGGATTGGTCAATCCGTTCGCGAGATATGGCAGTTTGGAGGTAAGAAACGCTTCAGAAACTCAAAATTTTCGCATTTCTGATGCTCGAAATGAATAACTGGAACGGCCTAGGTGAAAACTACACCTACCGTTGTAATCGGGCGAGTTTCTACTTTCAGATGCAACAGAAATTTTGCGGATTGGTCAATCCGTTCGCGAGATATGGCAGTTTGGAGGTAAGAAACGCTTGAGAAACTCAAAATTTTCGCATTTCTGATGCTCGATACGAATGACTAGAACGGCCTAGGGGAGAAGTACGCATACCGTGGTAATCGGGCGAGTTTCTACTTTCAGATGGCACAGAAATTTTGCGAATTGATCAATCCGTTCGCGAGATATGGCAGTTTGGAGGTAAGAAACGCTTGAGAAACTCAAAATTTTCGCAGTTCTGATGCTCGACACGAATAACTAGAACGGCCTAGGGGAAAAGTGCTCATACCGTTGTAATCGGGCGAGTTCCTACTTTCAGATGCAACAGAAATTTTGCGGATTGGTCAATCCGTTCGCGAGATATGGCAGTTTGGAGGTAAGAAACGCTTGAGAAACTCAAAATTTTCGCAGTTCTGATGCTCGAAATGAATAACTGGAACGGCCTAGGGGAAAACTACACCTCTCGTTGTAATCGGGCGAGTTTCTACTTTCAGATGCAACAGAAATTTTGCGGATTGATCAATCCGTTCGCGAGATATGGCAGTTTGGAGATAAGAAACGCTTGAGAAACTCAAAATTTTCGCAGTTCTGATGCTCGAAACGAATAACAAGGACGGCCTAGGGGAAAAGTGCGCATACCGTTGTAATCGGGCGAGTTTCTACTTTCAGATGCAACAGAAGTTTTGCGGATTGGTCAATCCGTTCGCGAGATATGGCAGTTTGGAGGTAAGAAACGCTTGAGAAACTCAAAATTTTCGCATTTTTGATGCTCGAAACGAATAACTAGAACGGCCTAGGGGAAAAGTGCGCATACCGTTGTAATCGGGCGAGTTTCTACTTTTAGATGCAACAGAAATTTTGCGGATTGGTCAATCCGTTCGCGAGATATGGCAGTTTGGAGGTAAGAAACGCTTGAGAAACTCACAATTTTCGCAGTTCTAATGCTCGACACGAATAACTAGAACGGCCTAGGGGAAAAGTACGCATACCGTTGTAATTGGGCGAGTTTCTACTTTTAGATGCAACAGAAATTTTGCGGATTGGTCAATCTGTTCACGAGATATGGCAGTTTGGAGGTAAGAAACGCTTGAGAAACTCAACATTTTCGCAGTTCTAATGCTCGACACGAATAACTAGAACGGCCTAGGGGAAAAGTGCGCATACCGTTGTAGTCGGGCGAGTTTCTACTTTCAGATGCAACAGAAATTTTGCGGATTGGTCAATCCGTTCGCGAGATATGGCAGTTTGGAGGTAAGAAACGCTTGAGAAACTCAAAATTTTCGCAGTTCTGATGCTCGACACGAATAACTAGAACGGCCTCGGGGAAAAGTGCGCATACCGTTGTAATCGGGCGAGTTTCTACTTTTAGATGCAACAGAAATTTTGCGGATTGGTCAATCCGTTCACGAGATATGGCAGTTTGGAGGTAAGAAACGCTTGAGAAACTCAAAATTTTCGCAGTTCTGATGCTCGACACGAATAACTAGAGCGGCCTAGGGGAAAAGTGCTCATACCTTTGTAATCGGGCGAGTTTCTACTTTCAGATGCAACAGAAATTTTGCGGATTGGTCAATCCGTTCGCGAGATATGGCAGTTTGGAGGTAAGAAACGCTTGAGAAACTCAAAATTTTCGCAGTTCTGATGCTCGACACGAATAACAAGAACGGTCTAGGGGAAAAGTGCGCATACCGTTGTAATCGGGCGAGTTTCTAGTTTCAGATGCAACAGAAATTTTGCGGATTGATCAATCCGTTCGCGAGATATGGCAGTTTGGAGATAAGAAACGCTTGAGAAACTCAAAATTTTCGCAGTTCTGATGCTCGAAACGAATGACTAGAACGGCCTAGGGGAGAAGTACGCATACCGTTGTAATCGGGCGAGTTTCTACTTTCAGATGCGACAGAAATTTTGCGGATTGATCAATCCGTTCGCGAGATATGGCAGTTTGGAGATAAGAAACGCTTGAGAAACTCAAAATTTTCGCAGTTGTGATGCTCGAAACGAATAACAAGGACGGCCTAGGGGAAAAGTGCGCATACCGCTGTAATCGGGCGAGTTTCTACTTTCAGATGCAACAGAAGTTTTGCGGATTGGTCAATCCGTTCGCGAGATATGGCAGTTTGGAGGTAAGAAACGCTTGAGAAACTCAAAATTTTCGCATTTTTGATGCTCGAAACGAATAACTAGAACGGCCTAGGGGAAAAGTGCGCATACCGTTGTAATTGGGCGAGTTTCTACTTTTAGATGCAACAGAAATTTTGCGGATTGGTCAATCCGTTCGCGAGATATGGCAGTTTGGAGGTAAGAAACGCTTGAGAAACCCAAAATTTTCGCAGTTCTAATGCTCGACACGAATAACTAGAACGGCCTAGGGGAGAAGTACGCATACCGTTGTAATCGGGCGAGTTTCTACTTTCAGATGCAACAGAAATTTTGCGGATTGATCAATCCGTTCGCGTGATATGGCAGTTTGGAGGTAAGAAACGCTTGAGAAACTCAACATTTTCGCAGTTGTGATGCTCGACACGAATAACTAGAACGGCCTAGGGGAAAAGTGCGCATACCGTTGTAATCGGGCGAGTTTCTACTTTCAGATGCAACAGAAATTTTGCAGATTGGTCAATCCGTTCGCGAGATATGGCAGTTTGGAGGTAAGAAACGCTTGAGAAACTCAAAATTTTCGCAGTTCTAATGCTACACGAATAACTAGAACGGCCTAGGGGAAAAGTACGCATACCGTTGTAATCGGGCGAGTTTCTACTTTTAGATGCAACAGAAATTTTGCGGATTGGTCAATCCGTTCGCGAGATATGGCAGTTTGGAGGTAAGAAACGCTTGAGAAACTCAAAATTTTCGCAGTTCTGATGCTCGAAACGAATGACTAGAACGGCCTAGGGGAGAAGTACGCATACCGTTGTAATCGGGCGAGTTTCTACTTTCAGATGCGACAGAAATTTTGCGGATTGATCAATCCGTTCGCGAGATATGGCAGTTTGGAGATAAGAAACGCTTGAGAAACTCAAAATTTTCGCAGTTGTGATGCTCGAAACGAATAACAAGGACGGCCTAGGG
The DNA here is from genome assembly GCF_051014685.1 of Ptiloglossa arizonensis. Taxonomy (NCBI): domain Eukaryota; kingdom Metazoa; phylum Arthropoda; class Insecta; order Hymenoptera; family Colletidae; genus Ptiloglossa; species Ptiloglossa arizonensis. The sequence continues at coordinate 22,699 of NW_027479374.1, forward strand.
GAAAAGTGCGCATACCGCTGTAATCGGGCGAGTTTCTACTTTCAGATGCAACAGAAGTTTTGCGGATTGGTCAATCCGTTCGCGAGATATGGCAGTTTGGAGGTAAGAAACGCTTGAGAAACTCAAAATTTTCGCATTTTTGATGCTCGAAACGAATAACTAGAACGGCCTAGGGGAAAAGTGCGCATACCGTTGTAATTGGGCGAGTTTCTACTTTTAGATGCAACAGAAATTTTGCGGATTGGTCAATCCGTTCGCGAGATATGGCAGTTTGGAGGTAAGAAACGCTTGAGAAACCCAAAATTTTCGCAGTTCTAATGCTCGACACGAATAACTAGAACGGCCTAGGGGAGAAGTACGCATACCGTTGTAATCGGGCGAGTTTCTACTTTCAGATGCAACAGAAATTTTGCGGATTGATCAATCCGTTCGCGTGATATGGCAGTTTGGAGGTAAGAAACGCTTGAGAATCTCAACATTTTCGCAGTTGTGATGCTCGACACGAATAACTAGAACGGCCTAGGGGAAAAGTGCGCATACCGTTGTAATCGGGCGAGTTTCTACTTTCAGATGCAACAGAAATTTTGCAGATTGGTCAATCCGTTCGCGAGATATGGCAGTTTGGAGGTAAGAAACGCTTGAGAAACTCAAAATTTTCGCAGTTCTAATGCTCGACACGAATAACTAGAACGGCCTAGGGGAAAAGTACGCATACCGTTGTAATCGGGCGAGTTTCTACTTTCAGATGCAACAGAAATTTTGCGGATTGGTCAATCCTTTCGCGAGATATGGCAGTTTGGAGATAAGAAACGCTTGAGAAACTCAAAATTTTCGCAGTTCTGATGCTCGCAACGAATGACTAGAACGGCCTAGGGGAGAAGTACGCATACCGTTGTAATCGGGAGAATTTCTACTTTCAGATGCAACAGAAATTTTGCGGATTGATCAATCCGTTCGCGAGATATGGCAGTTTGGAGATAAGAAACGCATGAGAAACTCAAAATTTTCGCAGTTCTGATGCTCGAAGCGAATGACTAGAACGGCCTAGGGGAGAAGTACGCATACCGTTGTAATCGGGCGAGTTTCTACATTCAGATGCAACAGAAATTTTGCGGATTGATCAATCCGTTCGCGAGATATGGCAGTTTGGAGATAAGAAACGCTTGAGAAACTCAAAATTTTCGCAGTGCTGATGCTCGAAACGAATAACAAGGACGGCCTAGGGGAAAAGTGCGCACACCGTTGTAATCGGGCGAGTTTCTACTTTCAGATGCAACAGAATTTTTGCGGATTGGTCAATCCGTTCGCGAGATATGGCAGTTTGGAGGTAAGAAACGCTTCAGAAACTCAAAATTTTCGCATTTCTGATGCTCGAAATGAATAACTGGAACGGCCTAGGTGAAAACTACACCTACCGTTGTAATCGGGCGAGTTTCTACTTTCAGATGCAACAGAAATTTTGCGGATTGGTCAATCCGTTCGCGAGATATGGCAGTTTGGAGGTAAGAAACGCTTGAGAAACTCAAAATTTTCGCATTTCTGATGCTCGATACGAATGACTAGAACGGCCTAGGGGAGAAGTACGCATACCGTGGTAATCGGGCGAGTTTCTACTTTCAGATGGCACAGAAATTTTGCGAATTGATCAATCCGTTCGCGAGATATGGCAGTTTGGAGGTAAGAAACGCTTGAGAAACTCAAAATTTTCGCAGTTCTGATGCTCGACACGAATAACTAGAACGGCCTAGGGGAAAAGTGCTCATACCGTTGTAATCGGGCGAGTTCCTACTTTCAGATGCAACAGAAATTTTGCGGATTGGTCAATCCGTTCGCGAGATATGGCAGTTTGGAGGTAAGAAACGCTTGAGAAACTCAAAATTTTCGCAGTTCTGATGCTCGAAATGAATAACTGGAACGGCCTAGGGGAAAACTACACCTCTCGTTGTAATCGGGCGAGTTTCTACTTTCAGATGCAACAGAAATTTTGCGGATTGATCAATCCGTTCGCGAGATATGGCAGTTTGGAGATAAGAAACGCTTGAGAAACTCAAAATTTTCGCAGTTCTGATGCTCGAAACGAATAACAAGGACGGCCTAGGGGAAAAGTGCGCATACCGTTGTAATCGGGCGAGTTTCTACTTTCAGATGCAACAGAAGTTTTGCGGATTGGTCAATCCGTTCGCGAGATATGGCAGTTTGGAGGTAAGAAACGCTTGAGAAACTCACAATTTTCGCAGTTCTAATGCTCGACACGAATAACTAGAACGGCCTAGGGGAAAAGTACGCATACCGTTGTAATCGGGCGAGTTTCTACTTTTAGATGCAACAGAAATTTTGCGGATTGGTCAATCTGTTCACGAGATATGGCAGTTTGGAGGTAAGAAACGCTTGAGAAACTCAACATTTTCGCAGTTCTAATGCTCGACACGAATAACTAGAACGGCCTAGGGGAAAAGTGCGCATACCGTTGTAATCGGGCGAGTTTCTACTTTCAGATGCAACAGAAATTTTGCGGATTGGTCAATCCGTTCGCGAGATATGGCAGTTTGGAGGTAAGAAACGCTTGAGAAACTCAAAATTTTCGCAGTTCTGATGCTCGACACGAATAACTAGAACGGCCTCGGGGAAAAGTGCGCATACCGTTGTAATCGGGCGAGTTTCTACTTTTAGATGCAACAGAAATTTTGCGGATTGGTCAATCCGTTCACGAGATATGGCAGTTTGGAGGTAAGAAACGCTTGAGAAACTCAAAATTTTCGCAGTTCTGATGCTCGACACGAATAACTAGAGCGGCCTAGGGGAGAAGTACGCATACCGTGGTAATCGGGCAAGTTTCTACTTTCAGATGGCACAGAAATTTTGCGAATTGATCAATCCGTTCGCGAGATATGGCAGTTTGGAGGTAAGAAACGCTTGAGAAACTCAAAATTTTCGCAGTTCTGATGCTCGACACGAATAACTAGAACGGCCTAGGGGAAAAGTGCTCATACCGTTGTAATCGGGCGAGTTCCTACTTTCAGATGCAACAGAAATTTTGCGGATTGGTCAATCCGTTCGCGAGATATGGCAGTTTGGAGGTAAGAAACGCTTGAGAAACTCAGAATTTTCGCAGTTCTGATGCTCGAAATGAATAACTGGAACGGCCTAGGGGAAAACTACACCTCTCGTTGTAATCGGGCGAGTTTCTACTTTCAGATGCAACAGAAATTTTGCGGATTGATCAATCCGTTCGCGAGATATGGCAGTTTGGAGATAAGAAACGCTTGAGAAACTCAAAATTTTCGCAGTTCTGATGCTCGAAACGAATAACAAGGACGGCCTAGGGGAAAAGTGCGCATACCGTTGTAATCGGGCGAGTTTCTACTTTCAGATGCAACAGAAGTTTTGCGGATTGGTCAATCCGTTCGCGAGATATGGCAGTTTGGAGGTAAGAAACGCTTGAGAAACTCAAAATTTTCGCATTTTTGATGCTCGAAACGAATAACTAGAACGGCCTAGGGGAAAAGTGCGCATACCGTTGTAATCGGGCGAGTTTCTACTTTTAGATGCAACAGGAATTTTGCGGATTGGTCAATCCGTTCGCGAGATATGGCAGTTTGGAGGTAAGAAACGCTTGAGAAACTCACAATTTTCGCAGTTCTAATGCTCGACACGAATAACTAGAACGGCCTAGGGGAAAAGTACGCATACCGTTGTAATCGGGCGAGTTTCTACTTTTAGATGCAACAGAAATTTTGCGGATTGGTCAATCTGTTCACGAGATATGGCAGTTTGGAGGTAAGAAACGCTTGAGAAACTCAACATTTTCGCAGTTCTAATGCTCGACACGAATAACTAGAACGGCCTAGGGGAAAAGTGCGCATACCGTTGTAATCGGGCGAGTTTCTACTTTCAGATGCAACAGAAATTTTGCGGATTGGTCAATCCGTTCGCGAGATATGGCAGTTTGGAGGTAAGAAACGCTTGAGAAACTCAAAATTTTCGCAGTTCTGATGCTCGACACGAATAACTAGAACGGCCTCGGGGAAAAGTGCGCATACCGTTGTAATCGGGCGAGTTTCTACTTTTAGATGCAACAGAAATTTTGCGGATTGGTCAATCCGTTCACGAGATATGGCAGTTTGGAGGTAAGAAACGCTTGAGAAACTCAAAATTTTCGCAGTTCTGATGCTCGACACGAATAACTAGAGCGGCCTAGGGGAAAAGTGCTCATACCTTTGTAATCGGGCGAGTTTCTACTTTCAGATGCAACAGAAATTTTGCGGATTGGTCAATCCGTTCGCGAGATATGGCAGTTTGGAGGTAAGAAACGCTTGAGAAACTCAAAATTTTCGCAGTTCTGAGGCTCGAAACGAATGACTAGAACGGCCTAGGGGAGAAGTACGCATACCGTTGTAATCGGGAGAGTTTCTACTTTCAGATGCAACAGAAATTTTGCCGATTGGTCAATCCGTTCGCGAGATATGGCAGTTTGGAGGTAAGAAACGCTTGAGAAACTCAAAATTTTCGCAGTTCTGATGCTCGACACGAATAACTAGAGCGGCCTAGGGGAGAAGTACGCATACCGTGGTAATCGGGCAAGTTTCTACTTTCAGATGGCACAGAAATTTTGCGAATTGATCAATCCGTTCGCGAGATATGGCAGTTTGGAGGTAAGAAACGCTTGAGAAACTCAAAATTTTCGCAGTTCTGATGCTCGACACGAATAACTAGAACGGCCTAGGGGAAAAGTGCTCATACCGTTGTAATCGGGCGAGTTCCTACTTTCAGATGCAACAGAAATTTTGCGGATTGGTCAATCCGTTCGCGAGATATGGCAGTTTGGAGGTAAGAAACGCTTGAGAAACTCAGAATTTTCGCAGTTCTGATGCTCGAAATGAATAACTGGAACGGCCTAGGGGAAAACTACACCTCTCGTTGTAATCGGGCGAGTTTCTACTTTCAGATGCAACAGAAATTTTGCGGATTGATCAATCCGTTCGCGAGATATGGCAGTTTGGAGATAAGAAACGCTTGAGAAACTCAAAATTTTCGCAGTTCTGATGCTCGAAACGAATAACAAGGACGGCCTAGGGGAAAAGTGCGCATACCGTTGTAATCGGGCGAGTTTCTACTTTCAGATGCAACAGAAGTTTTGCGGATTGGTCAATCCGTTCGCGAGATATGGCAGTTTGGAGGTAAGAAACGCTTGAGAAACTCAAAATTTTCGCATTTTTGATGCTCGAAACGAATAACTAGAACGGCCTAGGGGAAAAGTGCGCATACCGTTGTAATCGGGCGAGTTTCTACTTTTAGATGCAACAGGAATTTTGCGGATTGGTCAATCCGTTCGCGAGATATGGCAGTTTGGAGGTAAGAAACGCTTGAGAAACTCACAATTTTCGCAGTTCTAATGCTCGACACGAATAACTAGAACGGCCTAGGGGAAAAGTACGCATACCGTTGTAATCGGGCGAGTTTCTACTTTTAGATGCAACAGAAATTTTGCGGATTGGTCAATCTGTTCACGAGATATGGCAGTTTGGAGGTAAGAAACGCTTGAGAAACTCAACATTTTCGCAGTTCTAATGCTCGACACGAATAACTAGAACGGCCTAGGGGAAAAGTGCGCATACCGTTGTAATCGGGCGAGTTTCTACTTTCAGATGCAACAGAAATTTTGCGGATTGGTCAATCCGTTCGCGAGATATGGCAGTTTGGAGGTAAGAAACGCTTGAGAAACTCAAAATTTTCGCAGTTCTGATGCTCGACACGAATAACTAGAACGGCCTCGGGGAAAAGTGCGCATACCGTTGTAATCGGGCGAGTTTCTACTTTTAGATGCAACAGAAATTTTGCGGATTGGTCAATCCGTTCACGAGATATGGCAGTTTGGAGGTAAGAAACGCTTGAGAAACTCAAAATTTTCGCAGTTCTGATGCTCGACACGAATAACTAGAGCGGCCTAGGGGAAAAGTGCTCATACCTTTGTAATCGGGCGAGTTTCTACTTTCAGATGCAACAGAAATTTTGCGGATTGGTCAATCCGTTCGCGAGATATGGCAGTTTGGAGGTAAGAAACGCTTGAGAAACTCAAAATTTTCGCAGTTCTGAGGCTCGAAACGAATGACTAGAACGGCCTAGGGGAGAAGTACGCATACCGTTGTAATCGGGAGAGTTTCTACTTTCAGATGCAACAGAAATTTTGCCGATTGGTCAATCCGTTCGCGAGATATGGCAGTTTGGAGGTAAGAAACGCTTGAGAAACTCAAAATTTTCGCAGTTCTGATGCTCGAAACGAATAACTAGAACGACCTAGGGGAAAACTACACCTACCGTTGTAATCGGGCGAGTTTCTACTTTCAGAAGCAACAGAAATTTTGCGGATTGGTCAATCCGTTCGCGAGATATGGCAGTTTGGAGGTAAGAAACGCTTCAGAAACTCAAAATTTTCGCAGTTCTGATGCTCGAAATGAATAACTGGAACGGCCTAGGGGAAAACTACACCTACCGTTGTAATCGGGCGAGTTTCTACTTTCAGATGCAACAGAAATTTTGCGGATTGGTCAATCCTTTCGCGAGATATGGCAGTTTGGAGATAAGAAACGCTTGAGAAACTCAAAATTTTCGCGGTTCTGATGCTCGAAACGAATAACAAGGACGGCCTAGGGGAAAAGTGCGCATACCGTTGTAATCGGGCGAGTTTCTACTTTCAGATGCAACAGAATTTTTGCGGATTGGTCAATCCGTTCGCGAGATATGGCAGTTTGGAGGTAAGAAACGCTTCAGAAACTCAAAATTTTCGCATTTCTGATGCTCGAAATGAATAATTGGAACGGCCTAGGGGAAAACTACACCTACCGTTGTAATCGGGCGAGTTTCTACTTTCAGATGGAACAGAAATTTTGCGGATTGGTCAATCCGTTCGCGAGATATGGCAGTTTGGAGGTAAGAAACGCTTGAGAAACTCAAAATTTTCGCATTTCTGATGCTCGATACGAATGACTAGAACGGCCTAGGGGAGAAGTACGCATACCGTGGTAATCGGGCGAGTTTCTACTTTCAGATGGCACAGAAATTTTGCGAATTGATCAATCCGTTCGCGAGATATGGCAGTTTGGAGGTAAGAAACTCTTGAGAAACTCAAAATTTTCGCAGTTCTGATGCTCGACACGAATAACTAGAACGGCCTAGGGGAAAAGTGCTCATACCGTTGTAATCGGGCGAGTTCCTACTTTCAGATGCAACAGAAATTTTGCGGATTGGTCAATCCGTTCGCGAGATATGGCAGTTTGGAGGTAAGAAACGCTCGAGAAACTCAAAATTTTCGCAGTTCTGATGCTCGAAATGAATAACTGGAACGGCCTAGGGGAAAACTACACCTCTCGTTGTAATCGGGCGAGTTTCTACTTTCAGATGCAACAGAAATTTTGCGGATTGATCAATCCGTTCGCGAGATATGGCAGTTTGGAGATAAGAAACGCTTGAGAAACTCAAAATTTTCGCAGTTCTGATGCTCGAAACGAATAACAAGGACGGCCTAGGGGAAAAGTGCGCATACCGTTGTAATCGGGCGAGTTTCTACTTTCAGATGCAACAGAAGTTTTGCGGATTGGTCAATCCGTTCGCGAGATATGGCAGTTTGGAGGTAAGAAACGCTTGAGAAACTCAAAATTTTCGCATTTTTGATGCTCGAAACGAATAACTAGAACGGCCTAGGGGAAAAGTGGGCATACCGTTGTAATCGGGCGAGTTTCTACTTTTAGATGCAACAGAAATTTTGCGGATTGGTCAATCCGTTCGCGAGATATGGCAGTTTGGAGGTAAGAAACGCTTGAGAAACTCAAAATTTTCGCAGTTCTAATGCTCGACACGAATAACTAGAACGGCCTAGGGGAAAAGTGCGCATACCGTTGTAATAGGGCGAGTTTCTACTTTCAGATGCAACAGAAATTTTGCGGATTGGTCAATCCGTTCGCGAGATATGGCAGCTGGGAGGTAAGAAACGCTTGAGAAACTCAAAATTTTCGCAGTTCTGATGCTCGACACGAATAACTAGAACGGTCTAGGGGAAAAGTGCGCATACCGTTGTAATCGGGCGAGTTTCTACTTTCAGATGCAACAGAAATTTTGCGGATTGGTCAATCCGTTCGCGAGATATGGCAGTTTGGAGGTAAGAAACGCTTGAGATACTCAAAATTTTCGCAGTTCTGTTGCTCGATACGAATAACTAGAACGGTCTAGGGGAAAAGTGCTCATACCGTTGTAATCGGGCGAGTTTCTACTTTCAGATGCAACAGAAATTTTGCGGATTGGTCAATCCGTTCGCGAGATATGGCAGTTTGGAGGTAAGAAACGCTTGAGAAACTCAAAATTTTCGCGGTTCTGATGGTCGAAACGAATAACTAGAACGGCCTAGGGGAAAACTACACCTACCGTTGTAATCGGGCGAGTTTCTACTTTCAGAAGCAACAGAAATTTTGCGGATTGGTCAATCCGTTCGCGAGATATGGCAGTTTGGAGGTAAGAAATGCTTCAGAAACTCAAAATTTTCGCAGTTCTGATGCTCGAAATGAATAACTGGAACGGCCTAGGGGAAAACTACACCTCTCGTTGTAATCGGGCGAGTTTCTACTTTTAGATGCAACAGAAATTTTGCGGATTGGTCAATCCGTTCGCGAGATATGGCAGTTTGGAGGTAAGAAACGCTTGAGAAACTGAAAATTTTCGCAGTTCTAATGCTCGACACGAATAACTAGAAAGGCCTAGGGGAAAAGTGCGCATACCGTTGTAATCGGGCGAGTTTCTACTTTCAGATGCAACAGAAATTTTGCGGATTGGTCAATCCGTTCGCGAGATATGGCAGTTTGGAGGTAAGAAACGCTTGAGAAACTCAAAATTTTCGCAGTTCTGATGGTCGAAACGAACAACTAGAACGGCCTAGGGGAAAACTACACCTACCGTTGTAATCGGGCGAGTTTCTACTTTCAGAAGCAACAGAAATTTTGCGGATTGGTCAATCCGTTCGCGAGATATGGCAGTTTGGAGGTAAGAAACGCTTGAGAAACTCAAAATTTTCGCAGTTCTAATGCTCGACACGAATAACTAGAACGGCCTAGGGGAAAAGTGCGCATACCGTTGTAATCGGGCGAGTTTCTACTTTCAGATGCAACAGAAATTTTGCGGATTGGTCAATCCGTTCGCGAGATATGGCAGTTTGGAGGTAAGAAACGCTTGAGAAACTCAAAATGTTCGCAGTTCTAATGCTCGACACGAATAACTAGAACGGCCTAGGGGAAAAGTACGCATACCGTTGTAAACGGCCGAGTTTCTACTTTTAGATGCAACAGAAATTTTGCGGATTGGTCGATCCGTTCGCGAGATATGGCAGTTTGGAGGTAAGAAACGCTTGAGAAACTCAAAATTTTCGCAGTTCTGATGCTCGACACGAATAACTAGAACGGCCTAGGGGAAAAGTGCGCATACCGTTGTAATCGGGCGAGTTTCTACTTTCAGATGCAACAGAAATTTTGCGGATTGGTCAATCCGTTCGCGTGATATGGCAGTTTGGAGGTAAGAAACGCTTGAGAAACTCAAAATTTTCGCAGTTCTGATGCTCGACACGAATAACTAGAACGGTCTAGGGGAAAAGTGCGCATACCGTTGTAATCGGGCGAGTTTCTACTTTCAGATGCAACAGAAATTTTGCGGATTGGTCAATCCGTTCGCGAGATATGGCAGTTTGGAGGTAAGAAACGCTTGAGAAACTCAAAATTTTCGCAGTTCTGATGCTCGACACGAATAACTAGAACGGTCTAGGGGAAAAGTGCGCATACCGTTGTAATCGGGCGAGTTTCTACTTTCAGATGCAACAGAAATTTTGCGGATTGGTCAATCCGTTCGCGAGATATGGCAGTTTGTAGGTAAGAAACGCTTGAGAAACTCAACATTTTCGCAGTTCTAATGCTCGCCACGAATAACTAGAACGGCCTAGGGGAAAAGTGCGCATACTGTTGTAATCGGGCGAGTTTCTACTTTCAGATGCAACAGAAATTTTGCGGATTGGTCAATCCGTTCGCGAGATATGGCAGTTTGGAGGTAAGAAACGCTTGAGAAACTCAAAATTTTCGCAGTTCTGTTGCTCGATACGAATAACTAGAACGGTCTAGGGGAAAAGTGCTCATACCGTTGTAATCGGGCGAGTTTCTACTTTCAGATGCAACAGAAATTTTGCGGATTGGTCAATCCGTTCGCGAGATATGGCAGTTTGGAGGTAAGAAACGCTTGAGAAACTCAAAATTTTCGCAGTTCTAATGCTCGCCACGAATAACTAGAACGGCCTAGGGGAAAAGTGCGCATACTGTTGTAATCGGGCGAGTTTCTACTTTCAGATGCAACAGAAATTTTGCGGATTGGTCAATCCGTTCGCGAGATATGGCAGTTTGGAGGTAAGAAACGCTTGAGAAACTCAAAATTTTCGCAGTTCTGTTGCTCGATACGAATAACTAGAACGGTCTAGGGGAAAAGTGCTCATACCGTTGTAATCGGGCGAGTTTCTACTTTCAGATGCAACAGAAATTTTGCGGATTGGTCAATCCGTTCGCGAGATATGGCAGTTTGGAGGTAAGAAGCGCTTGAGAAACTCAAAATTTTCGCAGTTCTGATGCTCGACACGAATAACTAGAACGGTCTAGGGGAAAAGTGCGCATACCGTTGTAATCGGGCGAGTTTCTACTTTCAGGTGCAACAGAAATTTTGCGGATTGATCAATCCGTTCGCGAGATATGGCAGTTTGGAGATAAGAAACGCTTGAGAAACTCAAAATTTTCGCAGTTCTGATGCTCGAAGCGAATGACTAGAACGGCCTAGGGGAGAAGTACGCATACCGTTGTAATCGGGCGAGTTTCTACATTCAGATGCAACAGAAATTTTGCGGATTGATCAATCCGTTCGCGAGATATGGCAGTTTGGAGATAAGAAACGCTTGAGAAACTCAAAATTTTCGCAGTGCTGATGCTCGAAACGAATAACAAGGACGGCCTAGGGGAAAAGTGCGCATACCGTTGTAATCGGGCGAGTTTCTACTTTCAGATGCAACAGAATTTTTGCGGATTGGTCAATCCGTTCGCGAGATATGGCAGTTTGGAGGTAAGAAACGCTTCAGAAACTCAAAATTTTCGCATTTCTGATGCTCGAAATGAATAACTGGAACGGCCTAGGTGAAAACTACACCTACCGTTGTAATCGGGCGAGTTTCTACTTTCAGATGCAACAGAAATTTTGCGGATTGGTCAATCCGTTCGCGAGATATGGCAGTTTGGAGGTAAGAAACGCTTGAGAAACTCAAAATTTTCGCATTTCTGATGCTCGATACGAATGACTAGAACGGCCTAGGGGAGAAGTACGCATACCGTGGTAATCGGGCGAGTTTCTACTTTCAGATGGCACAGAAATTTTGCGAACTGATCAATCCGTTCGCGAGATATAGCAGTTTGGAGGTAAGAAACGCTTGAGAAACTCAAAATTTTCGCAGTTCTGATGCTCGACACGAATAACTAGAACGGCCTAGGGGAAAAGTGCTCATACCGTTGTAATCGGGCGAGTTCCTACTTTCAGATGCAACAGAAATTTTGCGGATTGGTCAATCCGTTCGCGAGATATGGCAGTTTGGAGGTAAGAAACGCTTGAGAAACTCAAAATTTTCGCAGTTCTGATGCTCGAAATGAATCACTGGAACGGCCTAGGGGAAAACTACACCTCTCGTTGTAATCGGGCGAGTTTCTACTTTCAGATGCAACAGAAATTTTGCGGATTGATCAATCCGTTCGCGAGATATGGCAGTTTGGAGATAAGAAACGCTTGAGAAACTCAAAATTTTCGCAGTTCTGATGCTCGAAACGAATAACAAGGACGGCCTAGGGGAAAAGTGCGCATACCGTTGTAATCGGGCGAGTTTCTACTTTCAGATGCAACAGAAGTTTTGCGGATTGGTCAATCCGTTCGCGAGATATGGCAGTTTGGAGGTAAGAAACGCTTGAGAAACTCACAATTTTCGCAGTTCTAATGCTCGACACGAATAACTAGAACGGCCTAGGGGAAAAGTACGCATACCGTTGTAATCGGGCGAGTTTCTACTTTTAGATGCAACAGAAATTTTGCGGATTGGTCAATCTGTTCACGAGATATGGCAGTTTGGAGGTAAGAAACGCTTGAGAAACTCAACATTTTCGCAGTTCTAATGCTCGACACGAATAACTAGAACGGCCTAGGGGAAAAGTGCGCATACCGTTGTAATCGGGCGAGTTTCTACTTTCAGATGCAACAGAAATTTTGCGGATTGGTCAATCCGTTCGCGAGATATGGCAGTTTGGAGGTAAGAAACGCTTGAGAAACTCAAAATTTTCGCAGTTCTGATGCTCGACACGAATAACTAGAACGGCCTCGGGGAAAAGTGCGCATACCGTTGTAATCGGGCGAGTTTCTACTTTTAGATGCAACAGAAATTTTGCGGATTGGTCAATCCGTTCACGAGATATGGCAGTTTGGAGGTAAGAAACGCTTGAGAAACTCAAAATTTTCGCAGTTCTGATGCTCGACACGAATAACTAGAGCGGCCTAGGGGAAAAGTGCTCATACCTTTGTAATCGGGCGAGTTTCTACTTTCAGATGCAACAGAAATTTTGCGGATTGGTCAATCCGTTCGCGAGATATGGCAGTTTGGAGGTAAGAAACGCTTGAGAAACTCAAAATTTTCGCAGTTCTGATGCTCGACACGAATAACAAGAACGGTCTAGGGGAAAAGTGCGCATACCGTTGTAATCGGGCGAGTTTCTAGTTTCAGATGCAACAGAAATTTTGCGGATTGATCAATCCGTTCGCGAGATATGGCAGTTTGGAGATAAGAAACGCTTGAGAAACTCAAAATTTTCGCAGTTCTGATGCTCGAAACGAATGACTAGAACGGCCTAGGGGAGAAGTACGCATACCGTTGTAATCGGGCGAGTTTCTACTTTCAGATGCGACAGAAATTTTGCGGATTGATCAATCCGTTCGCGAGATATGGCAGTTTGGAGATAAGAAACGCTTGAGAAACTCAAAATTTTCGCAGTTGTGATGCTCGAAACGAATAACTAGAACGGCCTAGGGGAGAAGTACGCATACCGTTGTAATCGGGCGAGTTTCTACTTTCAGATGCAACAGAAATTTTGCGGATTGATCATTCCGTTCGCGTGATATGGCAGTTTGGAGGTAAGAAACGCTTGAGAAACTCAACATTTTCGCAGTTGTGATGCTCGACACGAATAACTAGAACGGCCTAGGGGAAAAGTGCGCATACCGTTGTAATCGGGCGAGTTTCTACTTTCAGATGCAACAGAAATTTTGCAGATTGGTCAATCCGTTCGCGAGATATGGCAGTTTGGAGGTAAGAAACGCTTGAGAAACTCAAAATTTTCGCAGTTCTAATGCTCGACACGAATAACTAGAACGGCCTAGGGGAAAAGTACGCATACCGTGGTAATCGGGCGAGTTTCTACTTTTAGATGCAACAGAAATTTTGCGGATTGGTCAATCCGTTCGCGAGATATGGCAGTTTGGAGGTAAGAAACGCTTGAGAAACTCAAAATTTTCGCAGTTCTAATGCTCTACACGAATAACTAGAACGGCCTAGGGGAAAAGTGCGCATACCGTTGTAATCGGGCGAGTTTCTACTTTCAGATGCAACAGAAATTTTGCGGATTGGTCAATCCGTTCGCGAGATATGGCAGTTTGGAGGTAAGAAACGCTTGAGAAACTCACAATTTTCGCAGTTCTAATGCTCGACACCAATAACTAGAACGGCCAAGGGGAAAAGTACGCATACCGTTGTAATCGGGCGAGTTTCTACTTTTAGATGCAACAGAAATTTTGCGGATTGGTCAATCCGTTCGCGAGATATGGCAGTTTGGAGGTAAGAAACGCTTGAGAAACTCAAAATTTTCGCAGTTCTAATGCTCGACACGAATAACTAGAACGGCCTAGGGGAGAAGTGCGCATACCGTTGTAATCGGGCGAGTTTCTACTTTTAGATGCAACAGAAATTTTGCGGATTGGTCAATCCGTTCACGAGATATGGCAGTTTGGATGTAAGAAACGCTTGAGAAACTCAAAATTTTCGCAGTTCTGATGCTCGAAACGAATGACTAGAACGGCCTAGTGGAGAAGTACGCATACCGTTGTAATCGGGAGAGTTTCTACTTTCAGATGCAACAGAAATTTTGCCGATTGGTCAATCCGTTCGCGAGATATGGCAGTTTGGAGGTAAGAAACGCTTGAGAAACTCAAAATTTTCGCAGTTCTGATGCTCGAAACGAATAACTAGAACGACCTAGGGGAAAACTACACCTACCGTTGTAATCGGGCGAGTTTCTACTTTCAGAAGCAACAGAAATTTTGCGGATTGGTCAATCCGTTCGCGAGATATGGCAGTTTGGAGGTAAGAAACGCTTCAGAAACTCAAAATTTTCGCAGTTCTGATGCTCGAAATGAATAACTGGAACGGCCTAGGGGAAAACTACACCTACCGTTGTAATCGGGCGAGTTTCTACTTTCAGATGCAACAGAAATTTTGCGGATTGGTCAATCCTTTCGCGAGATATGGCAGTTTGGAGATAAGAAACGCTTGAGAAACTCAAAATTTTCGCAGTTCTGATGCTCGCAACGAATGACTAGAACGGCCTAGGGGAGAAGTACGCATACCGTTGTAATCGGGAGAATTTCTACTTTCAGATGCAACAGAAATTTTGCGGATTGGTCAATCCGTTCGCGAGATATGGCAGTTTGGAGGTAAGAAGCGCTTGAGAAACTCAAAATTTTCGCAGTTCTGATGCTCGACACGAATAACTAGAACGGTCTAGGGGAAAAGTGCGCATACCGTTGTAATCGGGCGAGTTTCTACTTTCAGGTGCAACAGAAATTTTGCGGATTGATCAATCCGTTCGCGAGATATGGCAGTTTGGAGATAAGAAACGCTTGAGAAACTCAAAATTTTCGCAGTTCTGATGCTCGAAGCGAATGACTAGAACGGCCTAGGGGAGAAGTACGCATACCGTTGTAATCGGGCGAGTTTCTACATTCAGATGCAACAGAAATTTTGCGGATTGATCAATCCGTTCGCGAGATATGGCAGTTTGGAGATAAGAAACGCTTGAGAAACTCAAAATTTTCGCAGTGCTGATGCTCGAAACGAATAACAAGGACGGCCTAGGGGAAAAGTGCGCATACCGTTGTAATCGGGCGAGTTTCTACTTTCAGATGCAACAGAATTTTTGCGGATTGGTCAATCCGTTCGCGAGATATGGCAGTTTGGAGGTAAGAAACGCTTCAGAAACTCAAAATTTTCGCATTTCTGATGCTCGAAATGAATAACTGGAACGGCCTAGGTGAAAACTACACCTACCGTTGTAATCGGGCGAGTTTCTACTTTCAGATGCAACAGAAATTTTGCGGATTGGTCAATCCGTTCGCGAGATATGGCAGTTTGGAGGTAAGAAACGCTTGAGAAACTCAAAATTTTCGCATTTCTGATGCTCGATACGAATGACTAGAACGGCCTAGGGGAGAAGTACGCATACCGTGGTAATCGGGCGAGTTTCTACTTTCAGATGGCACAGAAATTTTGCGAATTGATCAATCCGTTCGCGAGATATGGCAGTTTGGAGGTAAGAAACGCTTGAGAAACTCAAAATTTTCGCAGTTCTGATGCTCGACACGAATAACTAGAACGGCCTAGGGGAAAAGTGCTCATACCGTTGTAATCGGGCGAGTTCCTACTTTCAGATGCAACAGAAATTTTGCGGATTGGTCAATCCGTTCGCGAGATATGGCAGTTTGGAGGTAAGAAACGCTTGAGAAACTCAAAATTTTCGCAGTTCTGATGCTCGAAATGAATAACTGGAACGGCCTAGGGGAAAACTACACCTCTCGTTGTAATCGGGCGAGTTTCTACTTTCAGATGCAACAGAAATTTTGCGGATTGATCAATCCGTTCGCGAGATATGGCAGTTTGGAGATAAGAAACGCTTGAGAAACTCAAAATTTTCGCAGTTCTGATGCTCGAAACGAATAACAAGGATGGCCTAGGGGAAAAGTGCGCATACCGTTGTAATCGGGCGAGTTTCTACTTTCAGATGCAACAGAAGTTTTGCGGATTGGTCAATCCGTTCGCGAGATATGGCAGTTTGGAGGTAAGAAACGCTTGAGAAACTCAAAATTTTCGCATTTTTGATGCTCGAAACGAATAACTAGAACGGCCTAGGGGAAAAGTGCGCATACCGTTGTAATCGGGCGAGTTTCTACTTTTAGATGCAACAGAAATTTTGCGGATTGGTCAATCCGTTCGCGAGATATGGCAGTTTGGAGGTAAGAAACGCTTGAGAAACTCACAATTTTCGCAGTTCTAATGCTCGACACGAATAACTAGAACGGCCTAGGGGAAAAGTACGCATACCGTTGTAATCGGGCGAGTTTCTACTGTTAGATGCAACAGAAATTTTGCGGATTGGTCAATCTGTTCACGAGATATGGCAGTTTGGAGGTAAGAAACGCTTGAGAAACTCAACATTTTCGCAGTTCTAATGCTCGACACGAATAACTAGAACGGCCTAGGGGAAAAGTGCTCATACCTTTGTAATCGGGCGAGTTTCTACTTTCAGATGCAACAGAAATTTTGCGGATTGGTCAATCCGTTCGCGAGATATGGCAGTTTGGAGGTAAGAAACGCTTGAGAAACTCAAAATTTTCGCAGTTCTGAGGCTCGAAACGAATGACTAGAACGGCCTAGGGGAGAAGTACGCATACCGTTGTAATCGGGAGAGTTTCTACTTTCAGATGCAACAGAAATTTTGCCGATTGGTCAATCCGTTCGCGAGATATGGCAGTTTGGAGGTAAGAAACGCTTGAGAAACTCAAAATTTTCGCAGTTCTGATGCTCGAAACGAATAACTAGAACGACCTAGGGGAAAACTACACCTACCGTTGTAATCGGGCGAGTTTCTACTTTCAGAAGCAACAGAAATTTTGCGGATTGGTCAATCCGTTCGCGAGATATGGCAGTTTGGAGGTAAGAAACGCTTCAGAAACTCAAAATTTTCGCAGTTCTGATGCTCGAAATGAATAACTGGAACGGCCTAGGGGAAAACTACACCTACCGTTGTAATCGGGCGAGTTTCTACTTTCAGATGCAACAGAAATTTTGCGGATTGGTCAATCCTTTCGCGAGATATGGCAGTTTGGAGATAAGAAACGCTTGAGAAACTCAAAATTTTCGCAGTTCTGATGCTCGAAACGAATAACAAGGACGGCCTAGGGGAAAAGTGCGCATACCGTTGTAATCGGGCGAGTTTCTACTTTCAGATGCAACAGAATTTTTGCGGATTGGTCAATCCGTTCGCGAGATATGGCAGTTTGGAGGTAAGAAACGCTTCAGAAACTCAAAATTTTCGCATTTCTGATGCTCGAAATGAATAATTGGAACGGCCTAGGGGAAAACTACACCTCTCGTTGTAATCGGGCGAGTTTCTACTTTCAGATGCAACAGAAATTTTGCGGATTGATCAATCCGTTCGCGAGATATGGCAGTTTGGAGATAAGAAACGCTTGAGAAACTCAAAATTTTCGCAGTTCTGATGCTCGAAACGAATAACAAGGACGGCCTAGGGGAAAAGTGCGCATACCGTTGTAATCGGGCGAGTTTCTACTTTCAGATGCAACAGAAGTTTTGCGGATTGGTCAATCCGTTCGCGAGATATGGCAGTTTGGAGGTAAGAAACGCTTGAGAAACTCAAAATTTTCGCATTTTTGATGCTCGAAACGAATAACTAGAACGGCCTAGGGGAAAAGTGGGCATACCGTTGTAATCGGGCGAGTTTCTACTTTTAGATGCAACAGAAATTTTGCGGATTGGTCAATCCGTTCGCGAGATATGGCAGTTTGGAGGTAAGAAACGCTTGAGAAACTCAAAATTTTCGCAGTTCTAATGCTCGACACGAATAACTAGAACGGCCTAGGGGAAAAGTGCGCATACCGTTGTAATCGGGCGAGTTTCTACTTTCAGATGCAACAGAAATTTTGCGGATTGGTCAATCCGTTCGCGAGATATGGCAGTTGGGAGGTAAGAAACGCTTGAGAAACTCAAAATTTTCGCAGTTCTGATGCTCGACACGAATAACTAGAACGGTCTAGGGGAAAAGTGCGCATACCGTTGTAATCGGGCGAGTTTCTACTTTCAGATGCAACAGAAATTTTGCGGATTGGTCAATCCGTTCGCGAGATATGGCAGTTTGGAGGTAAGAAACGCTTGAGATACTCAAAATTTTCGCAGTTCTGTTGCTCGATACGAATAACTAGAACGGTCTAGGGGAAAAGTGCTCATACCGTTGTAATCGGGCGAGTTTCTACTTTCAGATGCAACAGAAATTTTGCGGATTGGTCAATCCGTTCGCGAGATATGGCAGTTTGGAGGTAAGAAACGCTTGAGAAACTCAAAATTTTCGCGGTTCTGATGGTCGAAACGAATAACTAGAACGGCCTAGGGGAAAACTACACCTACCGTTGTAATCGGGCGAGTTTCTACTTTCAGAAGCAACAGAAATTTTGCGGATTGGTCAATCCGTTCGCGAGATATGGCAGTTTGGAGGTAAGAAATGCTTCAGAAACTCAAAATTTTCGCAGTTCTGATGCTCGAAATGAATAACTGGAACGGCCTAGGGGAAAACTACACCTCTCGTTGTAATCGGGCGAGTTTCTACTTTTAGATGCAACAGAAATTTTGCGGATTGGTCAATCCGTTCGCGAGATATGGCAGTTTGGAGGTAAGAAACGCTTGAGAAACTGAAAATTTTCGCAGTTCTAATGCTCGACACGAATAACTAGAAAGGCCTAGGGGAAAAGTGCGCATACCGTTGTAATCGGGCGAGTTTCTACTTTCAGATGCAACAGAAATTTTGCGGATTGGTCAATCCGTTCGCGAGATATGGCAGTTTGGAGGTAAGAAACGCTTGAGAAACTCAAAATTTTCGCAGTTCTGATGGTCGAAACGAATAACTAGAACGGCCTAGGGGAAAACTACACCTACCGTTGTAATCGGGCGAGTTTCTACTTTCAGATGCAACAGAAATTTTGCGGATTGGTCAATCCGTTCGCGAGATATGGCAGTTTGGAGGTAAGAAACGCTTGAGAAACTCAAAATTTTCGCAGTTCTGATGCTCGACACGAATAACTAGAACGGCCTCGGGGAAAAGTGCGCATACCGTTGTAATCGGGCGAGTTTCTACTTTTAGATGCAACAGAAATTTTGCGGATTGGTCAATCCGTTCACGAGATATGGCAGTTTGGAGGTAAGAAACGCTTGAGAAACTCAAAATTTTCGCAGTTCTGATGCTCGACACGAATAACTAGAGCGGCCTAGGGGAAAAGTGCTCATACCTTTGT
Source organism: Ptiloglossa arizonensis (assembly GCF_051014685.1). NCBI lineage: Eukaryota > Metazoa > Arthropoda > Insecta > Hymenoptera > Colletidae > Ptiloglossa > Ptiloglossa arizonensis. Next base: position 42,145 of record NW_027479374.1, read on the forward strand.
AATCGGGCGAGTTTCTACTTTCAGATGCAACAGAAATTTTGCGGATTGGTCAATCCGTTCGCGAGATATGGCAGTTTGGAGGTAAGAAACGCTTGAGAAACTCAAAATTTTCGCAGTTCTGATGCTCGACACGAATAACAAGAACGGTCTAGGGGAAAAGTGCGCATACCGTTGTAATCGGGCGAGTTTCTAGTTTCAGATGCAACAGAAATTTTGCGGATTGATCAATCCGTTCGCGAGATATGGCAGTTTGGAGATAAGAAACGCTTGAGAAACTCAAAATTTTCGCAGTTCTGATGCTCGAAACGAATGACTAGAACGGCCTAGGGGAGAAGTACGCATACCGTTGTAATCGGGCGAGTTTCTACTTTCAGATGCGACAGAAATTTTGCGGATTGATCAATCCGTTCGCGAGATATGGCAGTTTGGAGATAAGAAACGCTTGAGAAACTCAAAATTTTCGCAGTTCTGATGCTCGAAACGAATAACAAGGACGGCCTAGGGGAAAAGTGCGCATACCGTTGTAATCGGGCGAGTTTCTACTTTCAGATGCAACAGAAGTTTTGCGGATTGGTCAATCCGTTCGCGAGATATGGCAGTTTGGAGGTAAGAAACGCTTGAGAAACTCAAAATTTTCGCATTTTTGATGCTCGAAACGAATAACTAGAACGGCCTAGGGGAAAAGTGGGCATACCGTTGTAATCGGGCGAGTTTCTACTTTTAGATGCAACAGAAATTTTGCGGATTGGTCAATCCGTTCGCGAGATATGGCAGTTTGGAGGTAAGAAACGCTTGAGAAACTCAAAATTTTCGCAGTTCTAATGCTCGACACGAATAACTAGAACGGCCTAGGGGAAAAGTGCGCATACCGTTGTAATCGGGCGAGTTTCTACTTTCAGATGCAACAGAAATTTTGCGGATTGGTCAATCCGTTCGCGAGATATGGCAGTTGGGAGGTAAGAAACGCTTGAGAAACTCAAAATTTTCGCAGTTCTGATGCTCGACACGAATAACTAGAACGGTCTAGGGGAAAAGTGCGCATACCGTTGTAATCGGGCGAGTTTCTACTTTCAGATGCAACAGAAATTTTGCGGATTGGTCAATCCGTTCGCGAGATATGGCAGTTTGGAGGTAAGAAACGCTTGAGATACTCAAAATTTTCGCAGTTCTGTTGCTCGATACGAATAACTAGAACGGTCTAGGGGAAAAGTGCTCATACCGTTGTAATCGGGCGAGTTTCTACTTTCAGATGCAACAGAAATTTTGCGGATTGGTCAATCCGTTCGCGAGATATGGCAGTTTGGAGGTAAGAAACGCTTGAGAAACTCAAAATTTTCGCGGTTCTGATGGTCGAAACGAATAACTAGAACGGCCTAGGGGAAAACTACACCTACCGTTGTAATCGGGCGAGTTTCTACTTTCAGAAGCAACAGAAATTTTGCGGATTGGTCAATCCGTTCGCGAGATATGGCAGTTTGGAGGTAAGAAATGCTTCAGAAACTCAAAATTTTCGCAGTTCTGATGCTCGAAATGAATAACTGGAACGGCCTAGGGGAAAACTACACCTCTCGTTGTAATCGGGCGAGTTTCTACTTTTAGATGCAACAGAAATTTTGCGGATTGGTCAATCCGTTCGCGAGATATGGCAGTTTGGAGGTAAGAAACGCTTGAGAAACTGAAAATTTTCGCAGTTCTAATGCTCGACACGAATAACTAGAAAGGCCTAGGGGAAAAGTGCGCATACCGTTGTAATCGGGCGAGTTTCTACTTTCAGATGCAACAGAAATTTTGCGGATTGGTCAATCCGTTCGCGAGATATGGCAGTTTGGAGGTAAGAAACGCTTGAGAAACTCAAAATTTTCGCAGTTCTGATGGTCGAAACGAATAACTAGAACGGCCTAGGGGAAAACTACACCTACCGTTGTAATCGGGCGAGTTTCTACTTTCAGATGCAACAGAAATTTTGCGGATTGGTCAATCCGTTCGCGAGATATGGCAGTTTGGAGGTAAGAAACGCTTGAGAAACTCAAAATTTTCGCAGTTCTGATGCTCGACACGAATAACTAGAACGGCCTCGGGGAAAAGTGCGCATACCGTTGTAATCGGGCGAGTTTCTACTTTTAGATGCAACAGAAATTTTGCGGATTGGTCAATCCGTTCACGAGATATGGCAGTTTGGAGGTAAGAAACGCTTGAGAAACTCAAAATTTTCGCAGTTCTGATGCTCGACACGAATAACTAGAGCGGCCTAGGGGAAAAGTGCTCATACCTTTGTAATCGGGCGAGTTTCTACTTTCAGATGCAACAGAAATTTTGCGGATTGGTCAATCCGTTCGCGAGATATGGCAGTTTGGAGGTAAGAAACGCTTGAGAAACTCAAAATTTTCGCAGTTCTGATGCTCGACACGAATAACAAGAACGGTCTAGGGGAAAAGTGCGCATACCGTTGTAATCGGGCGAGTTTCTAGTTTCAGATGCAACAGAAATTTTGCGGATTGATCAATCCGTTCGCGAGATATGGCAGTTTGGAGATAAGAAACGCTTGAGAAACTCAAAATTTTCGCAGTTCTGATGCTCGAAACGAATGACTAGAACGGCCTAGGGGAGAAGTACGCATACCGTTGTAATCGGGCGAGTTTCTACTTTCAGATGCGACAGAAATTTTGCGGATTGATCAATCCGTTCGCGAGATATGGCAGTTTGGAGATAAGAAACGCTTGAGAAACTCAAAATTTTCGCAGTTGTGATGCTCGAAACGAATAACTAGAACGGCCTAGGGGAGAAGTACGCATACCGTTGTAATCGGGCGAGTTTCTACTTTCAGATGCAACAGAAATTTTGCGGATTGATCATTCCGTTCGCGTGATATGGCAGTTTGGAGGTAAGAAACGCTTGAGAAACTCAACATTTTCGCAGTTGTGATGCTCGACACGAATAACTAGAACGGCCTAGGGGAAAAGTGCGCATACCGTTGTAATCGGGCGAGTTTCTACTTTCAGATGCAACAGAAATTTTGCAGATTGGTCAATCCGTTCGCGAGATATGGCAGTTTGGAGGTAAGAAACGCTTGAGAAACTCACAATTTTCGCAGTTCTAATGCTCGACACCAATAACTAGAACGGCCAAGGGGAAAAGTACGCATACCGTTGTAATCGGGCGAGTTTCTACTTTTAGATGCAACAGAAATTTTGCGGATTGGTCAATCCGTTCGCGAGATATGGCAGTTTGGAGGTAAGAAACGCTTGAGAAACTCAAAATTTTCGCAGTTCTAATGCTCGACACGAATAACTAGAACGGCCTAGGGGAGAAGTGCGCATACCGTTGTAATCGGGCGAGTTTCTACTTTTAGATGCAACAGAAATTTTGCGGATTGGTCAATCCGTTCACGAGATATGGCAGTTTGGATGTAAGAAACGCTTGAGAAACTCAAAATTTTCGCAGTTCTGATGCTCGAAACGAATGACTAGAACGGCCTAGTGGAGAAGTACGCATACCGTTGTAATCGGGAGAGTTTCTACTTTCAGATGCAACAGAAATTTTGCCGATTGGTTAATCCGTTCGCGAGATATGGCAGTTTGGAGGTAAGAAACGCTTGAGAAACTCAAAATTTTCGCAGTTCTGATGCTCGAAACGAATAACTAGAACGACCTAGGGGAAAACTACACCTACCGTTGTAATCGGGCGAGTTTCTACTTTCAGAAGCAACAGAAATTTTGCGGATTGGTCAATCCGTTCGCGAGATATGGCAGTTTGGAGGTAAGAAACGCTTCAGAAACTCAAAATTTTCGCAGTTCTGATGCTCGAAATGAATAACTGGAACGGCCTAGGGGAAAACTACACCTACCGTTGTAATCGGGCGAGTTTCTACTTTCAGATGCAACAGAAATTTTGCGGATTGGTCAATCCTTTCGCGAGATATGGCAGTTTGGAGATAAGAAACGCTTGAGAAACTCAAAATTTTCGCAGTTCTGATGCTCGCAACGAATGACTAGAACGGCCTAGGGGAGAAGTACGCATACCGTTGTAATCGGGAGAATTTCTACTTTCAGATGCAACAGAAATTTTGCGGATTGGTCAATCCGTTCGCGAGATATGGCAGTTTGGAGGTAAGAAGCGCTTGAGAAACTCAAAATTTTCGCAGTTCTGATGCTCGACACGAATAACTAGAACGGTCTAGGGGAAAAGTGCGCATACCGTTGTAATCGGGCGAGTTTCTACTTTCAGGTGCAACAGAAATTTTGCGGATTGGTCAATCCGTTCGCGAGATATGGCAGTTTGGAGGTAAGAAACGCTTGAGAAACTCAAAATTTTCGCATTTCTGATGCTCGATACGAATGACTAGAACGGCCTAGGGGAGAAGTACGCATACCGTGGTAATCGGGCGAGTTTCTACTTTCAGATGGCACAGAAATTTTGCGAATTGATCAATCCGTTCGCGAGATATGGCAGTTTGGAGGTAAGAAACGCTTGAGAAACTCAAAATTTTCGCAGTTCTGATGCTCGAAACGAATAACTAGAACGGCCTAGGGGAAAAGTGCGCATACCGTTGTAATCGGGCGAGTTTCTACTTTTAGATGCAACAGAAATTTTGCGGATTGGTCAATCCGTTCGCGAGATATGGCAGTTTGGAGGTAAGAAACGCTTGAGAAACTCACAATTTTCGCAGTTCTAATGCTCGACACGAATAACTAGAACGGCCTAGGGGAAAAGTACGCATACCGTTGTAATCGGGCGAGTTTCTACTGTTAGATGCAACAGAAATTTTGCGGATTGGTCAATCTGTTCACGAGATATGGCAGTTTGGAGGTAAGAAACGCTTGAGAAACTCAACATTTTCGCAGTTCTAATGCTCGACACGAATAACTAGAACGGCCTAGGGGAAAAGTGCTCATACCTTTGTAATCGGGCGAGTTTCTACTTTCAGATGCAACAGAAATTTTGCGGATTGGTCAATCCGTTCGCGAGATATGGCAGTTTGGAGGTAAGAAACGCTTGAGAAACTCAAAATTTTCGCAGTTCTGAGGCTCGAAACGAATGACTAGAACGGCCTAGGGGAGAAGTACGCATACCGTTGTAATCGGGAGAGTTTCTACTTTCAGATGCAACAGAAATTTTGCCGATTGGTCAATCCGTTCGCGAGATATGGCAGTTTGGAGGTAAGAAACGCTTGAGAAACTCAAAATTTTCGCAGTTCTGATGCTCGAAACGAATAACTAGAACGACCTAGGGGAAAACTACACCTACCGTTGTAATCGGGCGAGTTTCTACTTTCAGAAGCAACAGAAATTTTGCGGATTGGTCAATCCGTTCGCGAGATATGGCAGTTTGGAGGTAAGAAACGCTTCAGAAACTCAAAATTTTCGCAGTTCTGATGCTCGAAATGAATAACTGGAACGGCCTAGGGGAAAACTACACCTACCGTTGTAATCGGGCGAGTTTCTACTTTCAGATGCAACAGAAATTTTGCGGATTGGTCAATCCTTTCGCGAGATATGGCAGTTTGGAGATAAGAAACGCTTGAGAAACTCAAAATTTTCGCAGTTCTGATGCTCGAAACGAATAACAAGGACGGCCTAGGGGAAAAGTGCGCATACCGTTGTAATCGGGCGAGTTTCTACTTTCAGATGCAACAGAATTTTTGCGGATTGGTCAATCCGTTCGCGAGATATGGCAGTTTGGAGGTAAGAAACGCTTCAGAAACTCAAAATTTTCGCATTTCTGATGCTCGAAATGAATAATTGGAACGGCCTAGGGGAAAACTACACCTCTCGTTGTAATCGGGCGAGTTTCTACTTTCAGATGCAACAGAAATTTTGCGGATTGATCAATCCGTTCGCGAGATATGGCAGTTTGGAGATAAGAAACGCTTGAGAAACTCAAAATTTTCGCAGTTCTGATGCTCGAAACGAATAACAAGGACGGCCTAGGGGAAAAGTGCGCATACCGTTGTAATCGGGCGAGTTTCTACTTTCAGATGCAACAGAAGTTTTGCGGATTGGTCAATCCGTTCGCGAGATATGGCAGTTTGGAGGTAAGAAACGCTTGAGAAACTCAAAATTTTCGCATTTTTGATGCTCGAAACGAATAACTAGAACGGCCTAGGGGAAAAGTGGGCATACCGTTGTAATCGGGCGAGTTTCTACTTTTAGATGCAACAGAAATTTTGCGGATTGGTCAATCCGTTCGCGAGATATGGCAGTTTGGAGGTAAGAAACGCTTGAGAAACTCAAAATTTTCGCAGTTCTAATGCTCGACACGAATAACTAGAACGGCCTAGGGGAAAAGTGCGCATACCGTTGTAATCGGGCGAGTTTCTACTTTCAGATGCAACAGAAATTTTGCGGATTGGTCAATCCGTTCGCGAGATATGGCAGTTGGGAGGTAAGAAACGCTTGAGAAACTCAAAATTTTCGCAGTTCTGATGCTCGACACGAATAACTAGAACGGTCTAGGGGAAAAGTGCGCATACCGTTGTAATCGGGCGAGTTTCTACTTTCAGATGCAACAGAAATTTTGCGGATTGGTCAATCCGTTCGCGAGATATGGCAGTTTGGAGGTAAGAAACGCTTGAGATACTCAAAATTTTCGCAGTTCTGTTGCTCGATACGAATAACTAGAACGGTCTAGGGGAAAAGTGCTCATACCGTTGTAATCGGGCGAGTTTCTACTTTCAGATGCAACAGAAATTTTGCGGATTGGTCAATCCGTTCGCGAGATATGGCAGTTTGGAGGTAAGAAACGCTTGAGAAACTCAAAATTTTCGCGGTTCTGATGGTCGAAACGAATAACTAGAACGGCCTAGGGGAAAACTACACCTACCGTTGTAATCGGGCGAGTTTCTACTTTCAGAAGCAACAGAAATTTTGCGGATTGGTCAATCCGTTCGCGAGATATGGCAGTTTGGAGGTAAGAAATGCTTCAGAAACTCAAAATTTTCGCAGTTCTGATGCTCGAAATGAATAACTGGAACGGCCTAGGGGAAAACTACACCTCTCGTTGTAATCGGGCGAGTTTCTACTTTTAGATGCAACAGAAATTTTGCGGATTGGTCAATCCGTTCGCGAGATATGGCAGTTTGGAGGTAAGAAACGCTTGAGAAACTGAAAATTTTCGCAGTTCTAATGCTCGACACGAATAACTAGAAAGGCCTAGGGGAAAAGTGCGCATACCGTTGTAATCGGGCGAGTTTCTACTTTCAGATGCAACAGAAATTTTGCGGATTGGTCAATCCGTTCGCGAGATATGGCAGTTTGGAGGTAAGAAACGCTTGAGAAACTCAAAATTTTCGCAGTTCTGATGGTCGAAACGAATAACTAGAACGGCCTAGGGGAAAACTACACCTACCGTTGTAATCGGGCGAGTTTCTACTTTCAGATGCAACAGAAATTTTGCGGATTGGTCAATCCGTTCGCGAGATATGGCAGTTTGGAGGTAAGAAACGCTTGAGAAACTCAAAATGTTCGCAGTTCTAATGCTCGACACGAATAACTAGAACGGCCTAGGGGAAAAGTACGCATACCGTTGTAAACGGCCGAGTTTCTACTTTTAGATGCAACAGAAATTTTGCGGATTGGTCGATCCGTTCGCGAGATATGGCAGTTTGGAGGTAAGAAACGCTTGAGAAACTCAAAATTTTCGCAGTTCTGATGCTCGACACGAATAACTAGAACGGCCTAGGGGAAAAGTGCGCATACCGTTGTAATCGGGCGAGTTTCTACTTTCAGATGCAACAGAAATTTTGCGGATTGGTCAATCCGTTCGCGTGATATGGCAGTTTGGAGGTAAGAAACGCTTGAGAAACTCAAAATTTTCGCAGTTCTGATGCTCGACACGAATAACTAGAACGGTCTAGGGGAAAAGTGCGCATACCGTTGTAATCGGGCGAGTTTCTACTTTCAGATGCAACAGAAATTTTGCGGATTGGTCAATCCGTTCGCGAGATATGGCAGTTTGGAGGTAAGAAACGCTTGAGAAACTCAAAATTTTCGCAGTTCTGATGGTCGAAACGAATAACTAGAACGGCCTAGGGGAAAACTACACCTACCGTTGTAATCGGGCGAGTTTCTACTTTCAGAAGCAACAGAAATTTTGCGGATTGGTCAATCCGTTCGCGAGATATGGCAGTTTGGAGGTAAGAAATGCTTCAGAAACTCAAAATTTTCGCAGTTCTGATGCTCGAAATGAATAACTGGAACGGCCTAGGGGAAAACTACACCTCTCGTTGTAATCGGGCGAGTTTCTACTTTTAGATGCAACAGAAATTTTGCGGATTGGTCAATCCGTTCGCGAGATATGGCAGTTTGGAGGTAAGAAACGCTTGAGAAACTGAAAATTTTCGCAGTTCTAATGCTCGACACGAATAACTAGAAAGGCCTAGGGGAAAAGTGCGCATACCGTTGTAATCGGGCGAGTTTCTACTTTCAGATGCAACAGAAATTTTGCGGATTGGTCAATCCGTTCGCGAGATATGGCAGTTTGGAGGTAAGAAACGCTTGAGAAACTCAAAATTTTCGCAGTTCTGATGGTCGAAACGAATAACTAGAACGGCCTAGGGGAAAACTACACCTACCGTTGTAATCGGGCGAGTTTCTACTTTCAGAAGCAACAGAAGTTTTGCGGATTGGTCAATCCGTTCGCGAGATATGGCAGTTTGGAGGTAAGAAACGCTTGAGAAACTCAAAATTTTCGCAGTTCTAATGCTCGACACGAATAACTAGAACGGCCTAGGGGAAAAGTGCGCATACCGTTGTAATCGGGCGAGTTTCTACTTTCAGATGCAACAGAAATTTTGCGGATTGGTCAATCCGTTCGCGAGATATGGCAGTTTGGAGGTAAGAAACGCTTGAGAAACTCAAAATGTTCGCAGTTCTAATGCTCGACACGAATAACTAGAACGGCCTAGGGGAAAAGTACGCATACCGTTGTAAACGGCCGAGTTTCTACTTTTAGATGCAACAGAAATTTTGCGGATTGGTCGATCCGTTCGCGAGATATGGCAGTTTGGAGGTAAGAAACGCTTGAGAAACTCAAAATTTTCGCAGTTCTGATGCTCGACACGAATAACTAGAACGGCCTAGGGGAAAAGTGCGCATACCGTTGTAATCGGGCGAGTTTCTACTTTCAGATGCAACAGAAATTTTGCGGATTGGTCAATCCGTTCGCGTGATATGGCAGTTTGGAGGTAAGAAACGCTTGAGAAACTCAAAATTTTCGCAGTTCTGATGCTCGACACGAATAACTAGTACGGTCTAGGGGAAAAGTGCGCATACCGTTGTAATCGGGCGAGTTTCTACTTTCAGATGCAACAGAAATTTTGCGGATTGGTCAATCCGTTCGCGAGATATGGCAGTTTGGAGGTAAGAAACGCTTGAGAAACTCAAAATTTTCGCAGTTCTGATGCTCGACACGAATAACTAGAACGGTCTAGGGGAAAAGTGCGCATACCGTTGTAATCGGGCGAGTTTCTACTTTCAGATGCAACAGAAATTTTGCGGATTGGTCAATCCGTTCGCGAGATATGGCAGTTTGTAGGTAAGAAACGCTTGAGAAACTCAAAATTTTCGCAGTTCTAATGCTCGCCACGAATAACTAGAACGGCCTAGGGGAAAAGTGCGCATACTGTTGTAATCGGGCGAGTTTCTACTTTCAGATGCAACAGAAATTTTGCGGATTGGTCAATCCGTTCGCGAGATATGGCAGTTTGGAGGTAAGAAACGCTTGAGAAACTCAAAATTTTCGCAGTTCTGTTGCTCGATACGAATAACTAGAACGGTCTAGGGGAAAAGTGCTCATACCGTTGTAATCGGGCGAGTTTCTACTTTCAGATGCAACAGAAATTTTGCGGATTGGTCAATCCGTTCGCGAGATATGGCAGTTTGGAGGTAAGAAACGCTTGAGAAACTCAAAATTTTCGCAGTTCTGATGGTCGAAACGAATAACTAGAACGGCCTAGGGGAAAAGTGCGCATACCGTTGTAATCGGGCGAGTTTCTACTTTCAGATGCAACAGAAATTTTGCGGATTGGTCAATCCGTTCGCGTGATATGGCAGTTTGGAGGTAAGAAACGCTTGAGAAACTCACAATTTTCGCAGTTCTAATGCTCGACACCAATAACTAGAACGGCCTAGGGGAAAAGTGCGCATACCGTTGTAATCGGGCGAGTTTCTACTTTCAGATGCAACAGAAATTTTGCGGATTGGTCAATCCGTTCGCGAGATATGGCAGTTTGGAGGTAAGAAACGCTTGAGAAACTCAAAATTTTCGCAGTTCTAATGCTCGCCACGAATAACTAGAACGGCCTAGGGGAAAAGTGCGCATACTGTTGTAATCGGGCGAGTTTCTACTTTCAGATGCAACAGAAATTTTGCGGATTGGTCAATCCGTTCGCGAGATATGGCAGTTTGGAGGTAAGAAACGCTTGTGAAACTCAAAATTTTCGCAGTTCTGTTGCTCGATACGAATAACTAGAACGGTCTAGGGGAAAAGTGCTCATACCGTTGTAATCGGGCGAGTTTCTACTTTCAGATGCAACAGAAATTTTGCGGATTGGTCAATCCGTTCGCGAGATATGGCAGTTTGGAGGTAAGAAACGCTTGAGAAACTCAAAATTTTCGCAGTTCTGATGGTCGAAACGAATAACTAGAACGGCCTAGGGGAAAACTACACCTACCGTTGTAATCGGGCGAGTTTCTACTTTCAGAAGCAACAGAAATTTTGCGGATTGGTCAATCCGTTCGCGAGATATGGCAGTTTGGAGGTAAGAAACGCTTGAGAAACTCAAAATTTTCGCAGTTCTAATGCTCGACACGAATAACTAGAAAGGCCTAGGGGAAAAGTGCGCATACCGTTGTAATCGGGCGAGTTTCTACTTTCAGATGCAACAGAAATTTTGCGGATTGGTCAATCCGTTCGCGAGATATGGCAGTTTGGAGGTAAGAAACGCTTGAGAAACTCAAAATTTTCGCAGTTCTGATGGTCGAAACGAATAACTAGAACGGCCTAGGGGAAAACTACACCTACCGTTGTAATCGGGCGAGTTTCTACTTTCAGAAGCAACAGAAATTTTGCGGATTGGTCAATCCGTTCGCGAGATATGGCAGTTTGGAGGTAAGAAACGCTTGAGAAACTCAAAATTTTCGCAGTTCTAATGCTCGACACGAATAACTAGAACGGCCTAGGGGAAAAGTGCGCATACCGTTGTAATCGGGCGAGTTTCTACTTTCAGATGCAACAGAAATTTTGCGGATTGGTCAATCCTTTCCCGAGATATGGCAGTTTGGAGATAAGAAACGCTTGAGAAACTCAAAATTTTCGTAGTTCTGATGCTCGAAATGAATAACTGGAACGGCCTAGGGGAAAACTACACCTCCCGTTGTAATCGGGCGAGTTTCTACTTTCAGATGCAACAGAAATTTTGCGGATTGATCAATCCGTTCGCGAGATATGGCAGTTTGGAGCTAAGAAACGCTTGAGAAACTCAAAATTTTCGCAGTTCTGATGCTCGAAACGAATAACAAGGACGGCCTAGGGGAAAAGTGCGCATACCGTTGTAATCGGGCGAGTTTCTACTTTCAGATGCAACAGAAGTTTTGCGGATTGGTCAATCCGTTCGCGAGATATGGCAGTTTGGAGGTAAGAAACGCTTGAGAAACTCAAAATTTTCGCATTTTTGATGCTCGAAACGAATAACTAGAACGGCCTAGGGGAAAAGTGGGCATACCGTTGTAATCGGGCGAGTTTCTACTTTTAGATGCAACAGAAATTTTGCGGATTGGTCAATCCGTTCGCGAGATATGGCAGTTTGGAGGTAAGAAACGCTTGAGAAACTCAAAATTTTCGCAGTTCTAATGCTCGACACGAATAACTAGAACGGCCTAGGGGAAAAGTGCGCATACCGTTGTAATCGGGCGAGTTTCTACTTTCAGATGCAACAGAAATTTTGCGGATTGGTCAATCCGTTCGCGAGATATGGCAGTTTGGAGGTAAGAAACGCTTGAGAAACTCAAAATTTTCGCAGTTCTGATGCTCGACACGAATAACTAGAACGGTCTAGGGGAAAAGTGCGCATACCGTTGTAATCGGGCGAGTTTCTACTTTCAGATGCAACAGAAATTTTGCGGATTGGTCAATCCGTTCGCGAGATATGGCAGTTTGGAGGTAAGAAACGCTTGAGAAACTCAAAATTTTCGCAGTTCTAATGCTCGCCACGAATAACTAGAACGGCCTAGGGGAAAAGTGCGCATACTGTTGTAATCGGGCGAGTTTCTACTTTCAGATGCAACAGAAATTTTGCGGATTGGTCAATCCGTTCGCGAGATATGGCAGTTTGGAGGTAAGAAACGCTTGAGAAACTCAAAATTTTCGCAGTTCTGTTGCTCGATACGAATAACTAGAACGGTCTAGGGGAAAAGTGCTCATACCGTTGTAATCGGGCGTGTTTCTACTTTCAGATGCAACAGAAATTTTGCGGATTGGTCAATCCGTTCGCGAGATATGGCAGTTTGGAGGTAAGAAACGCTTGAGAAACTCAAAATTTTCGCAGTTCTGATGGTCGAAACGAATAACTAGAACGGCCTAGGGGAAAACTACACCTACCGTTGTAATCGGGCGAGTTTCTACTTTCAGAAGCAACAGAAATTTTGCGGATTGGTCAATCCGTTCGCGAGATATGGCAGTTTGGAGGTAAGAAATGCTTCAGAAACTCAAAATTTTCGCAGTTCTGATGCTCGAAATGAATAACTGGAACGGCCTAGGGGAAAACTACACCTCTCGTTGTAATCGGGCGAGTTTCTACTTTTAGATGCAACAGAAATTTTGCGGATTGGTCAATCCGTTCGCGAGATATGGCAGTTTGGAGGTAAGAAACGCTTGAGAAACTCAAAATTTTCGCAGTTCTAATGCTCGACACGAATAACTAGAAAGGCCTAGGGGAAAAGTGCGCATACCGTTGTAATCGGGCGAGTTTCTACTTTCAGATGCAACAGAAATTTTGCGGATTGGTCAATCCGTTCGCGAGATATGCCAGTTTGGAGGTAAGAAACGCTTGAGAAACTCAAAATGTTCGCAGTTCTAATGCTCGACACGAATAACTAGAACGGCCTAGGGGAAAAGTACGCATACCGTTGTAAACGGCCGAGTTTCTACTTTCAGAAGCAACAGAAATTTTGCGGATTGGTCAATCCGTTCGCGAGATATGGCAGTTTGGGTGGTAAGAAACGCTTGAGAAACTCAAAATTTTCGCAGTTCTAATGCTCGACACGAATAACTAGAACGGCCTAGGGGAAAAGTGCGTATACCGTTGTAATCGGGCGAGTTTCTACTTTCAGATGCAACAGAAATTTTGCGGATTGGTCAATCCGTTCGCGAGATATGCCAGTTTGGAGGTAAGAAACGCTTGAGAAACTCAAAATGTTCGCAGTTCTAATGCTCGACACGAATAACTAGAACGGCCTAGGGGAAAAGTACGCATACCGTTGTAAACGGCCGAGTTTCTACTTTTAGATGCAACAGAAATTTTGCGGATAGGTCGATCCGTTCGCGAGATATAGCAGTTTGGAGGTAAGAAACGCTTGAGAAACTCAAAATTTTCGCAGTTCTGATGCTCGACACGAATAACTAGAACGGCCTAGGGGAAAAGTGCGCATACCGTTGTAATCGGGCGAGTTTCTACTTTCAGATGCAACAGAAATTTTGCGGATTGGCCAATCCGTTCGCGTGATATGGCAGTTTGGAGGTAAGAAACGCTTGAGAAACTCAAAATTTTCGCAGTTCTGATGCTCGACACGAATAACTAGAACGGTCTAGGGGAAAAGTGCGCATACCGTTGTAATCGGGCGAGTTTCTACTTTTAGATGCAACAGAAATTTTGCGGATTGGTCAATCCGTTCGCGAGATATGGCAGTTTGGAGGTAAGAAACGCTTGAGAAACTCAAAATTTTCGCAGTTCTGATGCTCGACACGAATAACTAGAACGGCCTAGGGGAAAAGTGCTCATACCGTTGTAATCGGGCGAGTTTCTACTTTCAGATGCAATAGAAATTTTGCGGATTGGTCAATCCGTTCGCGAGATATGGCAGTTTGGAGGTAAGAAACGCTTGAGAAACTCAAAATTTTCGCAGTTCTGATGCTCGAAACGAATGACTAGAACGGCCTAGGGGAGAAGTACGCATACCGTTGTAATCGGGCGAGTTTCTACTTTCAGATGCAACAGAAATTTTGCGGATTGGTCAATCCTTTCGCGAGATATGGCAGTTTGGAGATAAGAAACGCTTGAGAAACTCAAAATTTTCGCAGTTCTGATGCTCGAAACTAATGACTAGAACGGCCTAGGGGAGAAGTACGCACACCGTTGTAATCGGGAGAGTTTCTACTTTCAGATGCAACAGAAATTTTGCGGATTGGTCAATCCGTTCGCGAGATATGGCAGTTTGGAGGTAAGAAACGCTTGAGAAACTCAAAACTTTCGCAGTTCTGATGGTCGAAACGAATAACTAGAACGGCCTAGGGGAAAACTACACCTACCGTTGTAATCGGGCGAGTTTCTACTTTCAGAAGCATCAGAAATTTTGCGGATTGGTCAATCCGTTCGCGAGATATGGCAGTTTGGAGGTAAGAAACGCTTAAGAAACTCAAAATTTTCGCAGTTCTGATGCTCGAAACTAATGACTAGAACGGCCTAGGGGAGAAGTACGCATACCGTTGTAATCGGGCGAGTTTCTACTTTCAGATGCAGCAGAAATTTTGCGGATTGGTCAATCCTTTCGCGAGATATGGCAGTTTGGAGATAAGAAACGCTTGAGAAACTCAAAATTTTCGCAGTTCTGATGCTCGAAACGAATAACTAGAACGGCCTAGGGGAAAACTACACCTACCGTTGTAATCGGGCGAGTTTCTACTTTCAGAAGCAACAGAAATTTTGCGGATTGGTCAATCCGTTCGCGAGATATGGCAGTTTGGAGGTAAGAAACGCTTCAGAAACTCAAAATTTTCGCAGTTCTGATGCTCGAAATGAATAACTGGAACGGCCTAGGCGAAAACTACACCTACCGTTGTAATCGGGCGAGTTTCTACTTTCAGATGCAACAGAAGTTTTGCGGATTGGTCAATCCGTTCGCGAGATATGGCAGTTTGGGGGTAAGAAACGCTTGAGAAACTCAAAATTTTCGCATTTTTGATGCTCGAAACGAATAACTATAACGGCCTATGGGAAAAGTGCGCATACCGTTGCAATCGGGCGTGTTTCTACTTTTAGATGCAACGGAAATTTTGCGGATTGGTCAATCCGTTCGCGAGATATGGCAGTTTGGAGGTAAGAAACGCTTGAGAAACTCAAAATTTTCGCAGTTCTGATGCTCGACATGAATAACTAGAACGGCCTAGGGGAAAAGTACGCATACCGTTGTAATCGGGCGAGTTTCTACTTTCAGATGCAATAGAAATTTTGCGGATTGGTCAATCCTTTCGCGAGATATGGCAGTTTGGAGATAAGAAACGCTTGAGAAACTCAAAATTTTCGCAGTTCTGATGCTCGAAATGAATAACTGGAACGGCCTAGGGGAAAACTACACCTCCCGTTGTAATCGGACGAGTTTCTACTTTCAGATGCAACAGAAATTTTCCGGATTGATCAATCCGTTCGCGAGATATGGCAGTTTCGAGATAAGAAACGCTTGAGAAACTCAAAATTTTCGCAGTTCTGATGCTCGAAACGAATAACAAGGACGGCCTAGGGGAAAAGTGCGCATACCGTTGTAATCGGGCGAGTTTCTACTTTCAGATGCAACAGAAGTTTTGCGGATTGTTCCATCCGTTCGCGAGATATGGCAGTTTGGAGGTAAGAAACGCTTGAGAAACTCAAAATTTTCGCATTTTTGATGCTCGAAACGAATAACTATAACGGCCTATGGGAAAAGTGCGCATACCGTTGCAATCGGGCGTGTTTCTACTTTTAGATGCAACGGAAATTTTGCGGATTGGTCAATCCGTTCGCGAGATATGGCAGTTTGGAGGTAAGAAACGCTTGAGAAACTCAAAATTTTCGCAGTTCTGATGCTTGACATGAATAACTAGAACGGCCTAGGGGAAAAGTGCTCATACCGTTGTAATCGGGCGAGTTTCTACTTTCAGATGCAATAGAAATTTTGCGGATTGGTCAATCCTTTCGCGAGATATGGCAGTTTGGAGATAAGAAACGCTTGAGAAACTCAAAATTTTCGCAGTTCTGATGCTCGAAATGAATAACTGGAACGGCCTAGGGGAAAACTACACCTCCCGTTGTAATCGGACGAGTTTCTACTTTCAGATGCAACAGAAATTTTCCGGATTGATCAATCCGTTCGCGAGATATGGCAGTTTCGAGATAAGAAACGCTTGAGAAACTCAAAATTTTCGCAGTTCTGATGCTCGAAACGAATAACAAGGACGGCCTAGGGGAAAAGTGCGCATACCGTTGTAATCGGGCGAGTTTCTACTTTCAGATGCAACAGAAGTTTTGCGGATTGGTCAATCCGTTCGCGAGATATGGCAGTTTGGAGGTAAGAAACGCTTGAGAAACTCAAAATTTTCGCATTTTTGATGCTCGGAACGAATAACTAGAACGGCCTAGGGGAAAAGTGCGAATACCGTTGTAATCGGGTGAGTTTCTACTTTTAGATGCAACAGAAATTTTGCGGATTGGTCAATCCGTTCGCGAGATATGGCAGTTTGGAGGTAAGAAACACTTGAGAAACTCAAAATTTTCGCAGTTCTAATGCTCGACACGAATAACTAGAACGGCCTAGGGGAAAAGTGCGCATACCGTTGTAATCGGGCGAGTTTCTACTTTCAGATGCAACAGAAATTTTGCAGATTGGTCAATCCGTTCGCGAGATATGGCAGTTTGGAGGTAAGAAACGCTTGAGAAACTCAAAATTTTCGCAGTTCTAATGCTCGACACGAATAACTAGAACGGCCTAGGGGAAAAGTGCGCATACCGTTGTAATCGGGCGAGTTTCTACTTTCAGATGCAACAGAAATTTTGCGGATTGGTCAATCCTTTCGCGAGATATGGCAGTTTGGAGATAAGAAACGCTTGAGAAACTCAAAATTTTCGCAGTTCTGATGCTCGAAACTAATGACTAGAACGGCCTAGGGGAGAAGTACCCATACCGTTGTAATCGGGAGAGTTTTCTACTTTCAGATGCAACAGAAATTTTGCGGATTGGTCAATCCGTTCGCGAGATATGGCAGTTTGGAGGTAAGAAACGCTTGAGAAACTCAAAATTTTCGCAGTTCTGATGGTCGAAACGAATAACTAGAACGGCCTAGGGGAAAACTACACCTACCGTTGTAATCGGGCGAGTTTCTACTTTCAGATGCAACAGAAATTTTGGGGATTTGTCAATCCGTTCGCGAGATATGGCAGTTTGGAGGTAAGAAAAGCTTGAGAAACTCAAAATTTTCGCAGTTCTGATGCTCGAAACGAATAACTAGAACCGCCTAGGGGAAAAGTGCGCATACCGTTGTAATCGGGCGAGTTTCTACTTTCAAATGCAACAGAAATTTTGGGGATTGTTCCATCCGTTCGCGAGATATGGCAGTTTGGAGGTAAGAAACGCTTGAGAAACTCAAAATTTTCGCAGTTCTAATGCTCGACACGAATAACTAGAACGGCCTAGGGGAAAAGTGCGCATACCGTTGTAATCGGGCGAGTTTCTACTTTCAGATGCAACAGAAATTTTGCGGATTGGTCAATCCTTTCGCGAGATATGGCAGTTTGGAGATAAGAAACGCTTGAGAAACTCAAAATTTTCGCAGTTCTGATGCTCGGAACGAATAACTAGAACGGCCTAGGGGAAAAGTGCGAATACCGTTGTAATCGGGTGAGTTTCTACTTTTAGATGCAACAGAAATTTTGCGGATTGGTCAATCCGTTCGCGAGATATGGCAGTTTGGAGGTAAGAAACACTTGAGAAACTCAAAATTTTCGCAGTTCTAATGCTCGACACGAATAACTAGAACGGCCTAGGGGAAAAGTGCGCATACCGTTGTAATCGGGCGAGTTTCTACTTTCAGATGCAACAGAAATTTTGCAGATTGGTCAATCCGTTCGCGAGATATGGCAGTTTGGAGGTAAGAAACGCTTGAGAAACTCAAAATTTTCGCAGTTCTAATGCTCGACACGAATAACTAGAACGGCCTAGGGGAAAAGTGCGCATACCGTTGTAATCGGGCGAGTTTCTACTTTCAGATGCAACAGAAATTTTGCGGATTGGTCAATCCTTTCGCGAGATATGGCAGTTTGGAGATAAGAAACGCTTGAGAAACTCAAAATTTTCGCAGTTCTGATGCTCGAAACGAATAACTAGAACCGCCTAGGGGAAAAGTGCGCATACCGTTGTAATCGGGCGAGTTTCTACTTTCAAATGCAACAGAAATTTTGGGGATTGTTCCATCCGTTCGCGAGATATGGCAGTTTGGAGGTAAGAAACGCTTGAGAAACTCAAAATTTTCGCAGTTCTAATGCTCGACACGAATAACTAGAACGCCTAGGGGAAAAGTGCGCATACCGTTGTAATCGGGCGAGTTTCTACTTTCAGATGCAACAGAAATTTTGCGGATTGGTCAATCCTTTCGCGAGATATGGCAGTTTGGAGATAAGAAACGCTTGAGAAACTCAAAATTTTCGCAGTTCTGATGCTCGGAACGAATAACTAGAACGGCCTAGGGGAAAAGTGCGAATACCGTTGTAATCGGGTGAGTTTCTACTTTTAGATGCAACAGAAATTTTGCGGATTGGTCAATCCGTTCGCGAGATATGGCAGTTTGGAGGTAAGAAACACTTGAGAAACTCAAAATTTTCGCAGTTCTAATGCTCGACACGAATAACTAGAACGGCCTAGGGGAAAAGTGCGCATACCGTTGTAATCGGGCGAGTTTCTACTTTCAGATGCAACAGAAATTTTGCAGATTGGTCAATCCGTTCGCGAGATATGGCAGTTTGGAGGTAAGAAACGCTTGAGAAACTCAAAATTTTCGCAGTTCTAATGCTCGACACGAATAACTAGAACGGCCTAGGGGAAAAGTGCGCATACCGTTGTAATCGGGCGAGTTTCTACTTTCAGATGCAACAGAAATTTTGCGGATTGGTCAATCCTTTCGCGAGATATGGCAGTTTGGAGATAAGAAACGCTTGAGAAACTCAAAATTTTCGCAGTTCTGATGCTCGAAACTAATGACTAGAACGGCCTAGGGGAGAAGTACCCATACCGTTGTAATCGGGAGAGTTTCTACTTTCAGATGCAACAGAAATTTTGCGGATTGGTCAATCCGTTCGCGAGATATGGCAGTTTGGAGGTAAGAAACGCTTGAGAAACTCAAAATTTTCGCAGTTCTGATGGTCGAAACGAATAACTAGAACGGCCTAGGGGAAAACTACACCTACCGTTGTAATCGGGCGAGTTTCTACTTTCAGATGCAACAGAAATTTTGGGGATTTGTCAATCCGTTCGCGAGATATGGCAGTTTGGAGGTAAGAAACGCTTGAGAAACTCAAAATTTTCGCAGTTCTGATGCTCGAAACGAATAACTAGAACCGCCTAGGGGAAAAGTGCGCATACCGTTGTAATCGGGCGAGTTTCTACTTTCAAATGCAACAGAAATTTTGGGGATTGTTCCATCCGTTCGCGAGATATGGCAGTTTGGAGGTAAGAAACGCTTGAGAAACTCAAAATTTTCGCAGTTCTAATGCTCGACACGAATAACTAGAACGGCCTAGGGGAAAAGTACGCATACCGTTGTAATCGGGCGAGTTTCTACTTTTAGATGCAACAGAAATTTTGCGGATTGGTCAATCCGTTCGCGAGATATGGCAGTTTGGAGGTAAGAAACGCTTGAGAAACTCAAAATTTTCGCAGTTCTGATGCTCGACATGAATAACTAGAACGGCCTAGGGGTAAAGTGCTCATACCGTTGTAATCGGACGAGTTTCTACTTTCAGATGCAGCAGAAATTTTCCGGATTGATCAATCCGTTCGCGAGATATGGCAGTTTCGAGATAAGAAACGCTTGAGAAACTCAAAATTTTCGCAGTTCTGATGCTCGAAACGAATAACAAGGACGGCCTAGGGGAAAAGTGCGCATACCGTTGTAATCGGGCGAGTTTCTACTTTCAGATGCAACAGAAGTTTTGCGGATTGGTCAATCCGTTCGCGAGATATGGCAGTTTGGAGGTAAGAAACGCTTGAGAAACTCAAAATTTTCGCATTTTTGATGCTCGGAACGAATAACTAGAACGGCCTAGGGGAAAAGTGCGAATACCGTTGTAATCGGGTGAGTTTCTACTTTTAGATGCAACAGAAATTTTGCGGATTGGTCAATCCGTTCGCGAGATATGGCAGTTTGGAGGTAAGAAACACTTGAGAAACTCAAAATTTTCGCAGTTCTAATGCTCGACACGAATAACTAGAACGGCCTAGGGGAAAAGTGCGCATACCGTTGTAATCGGGCGAGTTTCTACTTTCAGATGCAACAGAAATTTTGCAGATTGGTCAATCCGTTCGCGAGATATGGCAGTTTGGAGGTAAGAAACGCTTGAGAAACTCAAAATTTTCGCAGTTCTAATGCTCGACACGAATAACTAGAACGGCCTAGGGGAAAAGTGCGCATACCGTTGTAATCGGGCGAGTTTCTACTTTCAGATGCAACAGAAATTTTGCAGATTGGTCAATCCGTTCGCGAGATATGGCAGTTTGGAGGTAAGAAACGCTTGAGAAACTCAAAATTTTCGCAGTTCTAATGCTCGACACGAATAACTAGAACGGCCTAGGGGAAAGGTGCGCATACCGTTGTAATCGGGCGAGTTTCTACTTTCAGATGCAACAGAAATTTTGCGGATTGGTCAATCCGTTCGCGAGATATGGCAGTTTGGAGGTAAGAAACGCTTCAGGAACTCAAAATTTTCGCAGTTCTGATGCTCGAAATGAATAACTGGAACGGCCTAGGGGAAAACTACACCTACCGTTGTAATCGGGCGAGTTTCTACTTTCAGATGCAACAGAAATTTTGCGGATTGGTCAATCCGTTCGCGAGATATGGCAGTTTGGAGGTAAGAAACACTTGAGAAACTCAAAATTTTCGCAGTTCTAATGCTCGACACGAATAACTAGAACGGCCTAGGGGAAAAGTGCGCATACCGTTGTAATCGGGCGAGTTTCTACTTTCAGATGCAACAGAAATTTTGCAGATTGGTCAATCCGTTCGCGAGATATGGCAGTTTGGAGGTAAGAAACGCTTGAGAAACTCAAAATTTTCGCAGTTCTAATGCTCGACACGAATAACTAGAACGGCCTAGGGGAAAAGTGCGCATACCGTTGTAATCGGGCGAGTTTCTACTTTCAGATGCAACAGAAATTTTGCGGATTGGTCAATCCTTTCGCGAGATATGGCAGTTTGGAGATAAGAAACGCTTGAGAAACTCAAAATTTTCGCAGTTCTGATGCTCGAAACTAATGACTAGAACGGCCTAGGGGAGAAGTACCCATACCGTTGTAATCGGGAGAGTTTCTACTTTCAGATGCAACAGAAATTTTGCGGATTGGTCAATCCGTTCGCGAGATATGGCAGTTTGGAGGTAAGAAACGCTTGAGAAACTCAAAATTTTCGCAGTTCTGATGGTCGAAACGAATAACTAGAACGGCCTAGGGGAAAACTACACCTACCGTTGTAATCGGGCGAGTTTCTACTTTCAGATGCAACAGAAATTTTGGGGATTTGTCAATCCGTTCGCGAGATATGGCAGTTTGGAGGTAAGAAACGCTTGAGAAACTCAAAATTTTCGCAGTTCTGATGCTCGAAACGAATAACTAGAACCGCCTAGGGGAAAAGTGCGCATACCGTTGTAATCGGGCGAGTTTCTACTTTCAAATGCAACAGAAATTTTGGGGATTGTTCCATCCGTTCGCGAGATATGGCAGTTTGGAGGTAAGAAACGCTTGAGAAACTCAAAATTTTCGCATTTTTGATGCTCGAAACGAATAACTATAACGGCCTATGGGAAAAGTGCGCATACCGTTGCAATCGGGCGTGTTTCTACTTTTAGATGCAACGGAAATTTTGCGGATTGGTCAATCCGTTCGCGAGATATGGCAGTTTGGAGGTAAGAAACGCTTGAGAAACTCAAAATTTTCGCAGTTCTGATGCTCGACATGAATAACTAGAACGGCCTAGGGGTAAAGTGCTCATACCGTTGTAATCGGGCGAGTTTCTACTTTCAGATGCAATAGAAATTTTGCGGATTGGTCAATCCTTTCGCGAGATATGGCAGTTTGGAGATAAGAAACGCTTGAGAAACTCAAAATTTTCGCAGTTCTGATGCTCGAAATGAATAACTGGAACGGCCTAGGGGAAAACTACACCTCCCGTTGTAATCGGACGAGTTTCTACTTTCAGATGCAACAGAAATTTTCCGGATTGATCAATCCGTTCGCGAGATATGGCAGTTTCGAGATAAGAAACGCTTGAGAAACTCAAAATTTTCGCAGTTCTGATGCTCGAAACGAATAACAAGGACGGCCTAGGGGAAAAGTGCGCATACCGTTGTAATCGGGCGAGTTTCTACTTTCAGATGCAACAGAAGTTTTGCGGATTGGTCAATCCGTTCGCGAGATATGGCAGTTTGGAGGTAAGAAACGCTTGAGAAACTCAAAATTTTCGCATTTTTGATGCTCGGAACGAATAACTAGAACGGCCTAGGGGAAAAGTGCGAATACCGTTGTAATCGGGTGAGTTTCTACTTTTAGATGCAACAGAAATTTTGCGGATTGGTCAATCCGTTCGCGAGATATGGCAGTTTGGAGGTAAGAAACACTTGAGAAACTCAAAATTTTCGCAGTTCTAATGCTCGACACGAATAACTAGAACGGCCTAGGGGAAAAGTGCGCATACCGTTGTAATCGGGCGAGTTTCTACTTTCAGATGCAACAGAAATTTTGCAGATTGGTCAATCCGTTCGCGAGATATGGCAGTTTGGAGGTAAGAAACGCTTGAGAAACTCAAAATTTTCGCAGTTCTAATGCTCGACACGAATAACTAGAACGGCCTAGGGGAAAAGTGCGCATACCGTTGTAATCGGGCGAGTTTCTACTTTCAGATGCAACAGAAATTTTGCAGATTGGTCAATCCGTTCGCGAGATATGGCAGTTTGGAGGTAAGAAACGCTTGAGAAACTCAAAATTTTCGCAGTTCTAATGCTCGACACGAATAACTAGAACGGCCTAGGGGAAAACTACACCTACCGTTGTAATCGGGCGAGTTTCTACTTTCAGATGCAACAGAAATTTTGCGGATTGGTCAATCCGTTCGCGAGATATGGCAGTTTGGAGGTAAGAAACGCTTCAGGAACTCAAAATTTTCGCAGTTCTGATGCTCGAAATGAATAACTGGAACGGCCTAGGGGAAAACTACACCTACCGTTGTAATCGGGCGAGTTTCTACTTTTAGATGCAACAGAAATTTTGCGGATTGGTCAATCCGTTCGCGAGATATGGCAGTTTGGAGGTAAGAAACGCTTGAGAAACTCAAAATTTTCGCAGTTCTAATGCTCGCCACGAATAACTAGAACGGCCTAGGGGAAAAGTGCGCAAACCGTTGTAATCGGGCGAGTTTCTACTTTCAGATGCAACAGAAATTTTGCGGATTGATCAATCCGTTCGCGAGATATGGCAGTTTGGAGATAAGAAACGCTTGAGAAACTCAAAATTTTCGCAGTTCTGATGCTCGAAACGAATGACTAGAACGGCCTAGGGGAGAAGTACGCATACCGTTGTAATCGGGCGAGTTTCTACTTTCAGATGCAACAGAAATTTTGCGGATTGGTCAATCCTTTCGCGAGATATGGCAGTTTGGAGATAAGAAAGGCTTGAGAAACTCAAAATTTTCGCAGTTCTGATGCTCGAAACGAATGACTAGAACGGCCTAGGGGAGAAGTACGCATACCGTTGTAATCGGGAGAGTTTCTACTTTCAGATGCAACAGAAATTTTGCGGATTGGTCAATCCGTTCGCGAGATATGGCAGTTTGGAGGTAAGAAACGCTTGAGAAACTCAAAATTTTCGCAGTTCTGATGGTCGAAACGAATAACTAGAACGGCCTAGGGGAAAACTACACCTACCGTTGTAATCGGGCGAGTTTCTACTTTCAGAAGCAATAGAAATTTTGCGGATTGGTCAATCCGTTCGCGAGATATGGCAGTTTGGAGGTAAGAAACGCTTCAGAAACTCAAAATTTTCGCAGTTCTGATGCTCGAAATGAATAACTGGAACGGCCTAGGGGAAAACTACACCTACTGTAGTAATCGGGCGAGTTTCTACTTTCAGATGCAACAGAAATTTAGCAGATTGGTCAATCCGTTCGCGAGATATGGCAGTTTGGAGGTAAGAAACGCTTGAGAAACTCAAAATTTTCGCAGTTCTAATGCTCGACACGAATAACTAGAACGGCCTAGGGGAAAAGTACGCATACCGTTGTAATCGGGCGAGTTTCTACTTTTAGATGCAACAGAAATTTTGCGGATTGGTCAATCCGTTCGCGAGATATGGCAGTTTGGAGGTAAGAAACGCTTGAGAAACTCAAAATTTTCGCAGTTCTAATGCTCGCCACGAATAACTAGAACGGCCTAGGGGAAAAGTGCGCAAACCGTTGTAATCGGGCGAGTTTCTACTTTCAGATGCAACAGAAATTTTGCGGATTGATCAATCCGTTCGCGAGATATGGCAGTTTGGAGATAAGAAACGCTTGAGAAACTCAAAATTTTCGCAGTTCTGATGCTCGAAACGAATGACTAGAACGGCCTAGGGGAGAAGTACGCATACCGTTGTAATCGGGCGAGTTTCTACTTTCAGATGCAACAGAAATTTTGCGGATTGGTCAATCCTTTCGCGAGATATGGCAGTTTGGAGATAAGAAAGGCTTGAGAAACTCAAAATTTTCGCAGTTCTGATGCTCGAAACTAATGACTAGAACGGCCTAGGGGAGAAGTACGCATACCGTTGTAATCGGGAGAGTTTCTACTTTCAGATGCAACAGAAATTTTGCGGATTGGTCAATCCGTTCGCGAGATATGGCAGTTTGGAGGTAAGAAACGCTTGAGAAACTCAAAATTTTCGCAGTTCTGATGGTCGAAACGAATAACTAGAACGGCCTAGGGGAAAACTACACCTACCGTTGTAATCGGGCGAGTTTCTACTTTCAGAAGCAACAGAAATTTTGCGGATTGGTCAATCCGTTCGCGAGATATGGCGGTTTGGAGGTAAGAAACGCTTGAGAAACTCAAAATTTTAGCAGTTCTAATGCTCGCCACGAATAACTAGAACGGCCTAGGGGAAAAGTGCGCATACCGTTGTAATCGGGCGAGTTTCTACTTTCAGATGCAACAGAAACTTTGCGGATTGATCAATCCGTTCGCGAGATTGGCAGTTTGCAGATAAGAAACGCTTGAGAAACTCAAAATTTTCGCAGTTCTGATGCTCGAAACTAATGACTAGAACGGCCTAGGGGAAAACTACACCTACCGTTGTAATCGGGCGAGTTTCTACTTTCAGATGCAACAGAAATTTTGCGGATTGGTCAATCCGTTCGCGAGATATGGCAGTTTGGAGGTAAGAAACGCTTGAGAAACTCAAAATTATCGCAGTTCTGATGCTCGAAATGAATAACTGGAACGGCGTAGGGGAAAACTACACCTACCGTTGTAATCGGGCGAGTTTCTACTTTCAGATGCAACAGAAATTTTGCAGATTGGTCAATCCGTTCGCGAGATATGGCAGTTTGGAGGTAAGAAACGCTTGAGAAACTCAAAATTTTCGCAGTTCTAATGCTCGACACGAATAACTAGAACGGCCTAGGGGAAAACTACACCTACCGTTGTAATCGGGCGAGTTTCTACTTTCAGAAGCAACAGAAATTTTGCGGATTGGTCAATCCGTTCGCGAGATATGGCGGTTTGGAGGTAAGAAACGCTTGAGAAACTCAAAATTTTCGCAGTTCTAATGCTCGCCACGAATAACTAGAACGGCCTAGGGGAAAGGTGCGCATACCGTTGTAATCGGGCGAGTTTCTACTTTCAGATGCAACAGAAATTTTGCGGATTGATCAATCCGTTCGCGAGATATGGCAGTTTGGAGATAAGAAACGCTTGAGAAACTCAAAATTTTCGCAGTTCTGATGCTCGAAACGATAGACTAGAACGGCCTAGGGGAGAAGTACGCATACCGTTGTAATCGGGCGAGTTTCTACTTTCAGATGCAACAGAAATTTTGCGGATTGGTCAATCCTTTCGCGAGATGTGGCAGTTTGGAGATAAGAAACGCTTGAGAAACTCAAAATTTTCGCAGTTCTGATGCTCGAAACTAATGACTAGAACGGCCTAGGGGAGAAGTACGCATACCGTTGTAATCGGGAGTGTTTCTACTTTCAGATGCAACAGAAATTTTGCGGATTGGTCAATCCGTTCGCGAGATATGGCAGTTTGGAGGTACGAAACGCTTGAGAAACTCAAAATTTTCGCAGTTCTGTTGGTCGAAACGAATAACTAGAACGGCCTAGGGGAAAACTACACCTACCGTTGTAATCGGGCGAGTTTCTACTTTCAGAAGCAACAGAAATTTTGCGGATTGGTCAATCCGTTCGCGAGATATGGCAGTTTGGAGGTAAGAAACGCTTCAGGAACTCAAAATTTTCGCAGTTCTGATGCTCGAAATGAATAACTGGAACGGCCTAGGGGAAAACTACACCTACCGTTGTAATCGGGCGAGTTTCTACTTTCAGATGCAACAGAAATTTTGCGGATTGGTCAATCCGTTCGCGAGATATGGCAGTTTGGAGGTAAGAAACGCTTCAGAAACTCAAAATTTTCGCAGTTCTGATGCTCGAAATGAATAACTGGAACGGCCTAGGGGAAAACTACACCTACCGTTGTAATCGGGCGAGTTTCTACTTTCAGATGCAACAGAAATTTTGCAGATTGGTCAATCCGTTCGCGAGATATGGCAGTTTGGAGGTAAGAAACGCTCGAGAAACTCAAAATTTTCGCAGTTCTAATGCTCGACACGAATAACTAGAACGGCCTAGGGGAAAAGTACGCATACCGTTGTAATCGGGCGAGTTTCTACTTTTAGATGCAACAGAAATTTTGCGGATTGGTCAATCCGTTCGCGAGATATGGCAGTTTGGAGATAAGAAACGCTTGAGAAACTCAAAATTTTCGCAGTTCTGATGCTCGAAACGATAGACTAGAACGGCCTAGGGGAGAAGTACGCATACCGTTGTAATCGGGCGAGTTTCTACTTTCAGATGCAACAGAAATTTTGCGGATTGGTCAATCCATTCGCGAGATGTGGCAGTTTGGAGATAAGAAACGCTTGAGAAACTCAAAATTTTCGCAGTTCTGATGCTCGAAACTAATGACTAGAACGGCCTAGGGGAGAAGTACGCATACCGTTGTAATCGGGAGTGTTTCTACTTTCAGATGCAACAGAAATTTTGCGGATTGGTCAATCCGTTCGCGAGATATGGCAGTTTGGAGGTACGAAACGCTTGAGAAACTCAAAATTTTCGCAGTTCTGTTGGTCGAAACGAATAACTAGAACGGCCTAGGGGAAAACTACACCTACCGTTGTAATCGGGCGAGTTTCTACTTTCAGAAGCAACAGAAATTTTGCGGATTGGTCAATCCGTTCGCGAGATATGGCAGTTTGGAGGTAAGAAACGCTTCAGGAACTCAAAATTTTCGCAGTTCTGATGCTCGAAATGAATAACTGGAACGGCCTAGGGGAAAACTACACCTACCGTTGTAATCGGGCGAGTTTCTACTTTCAGATGCAACAGAAATTTTGCGGATTGGTCAATCCGTTCGCGAGATATGGCAGTTTGGAGGTAAGAAACGCTTCAGAAACTCAAAATTTTCGCAGTTCTGATGCTCGAAATGAATAACTGGAACGGCCTAGGGGAAAACTACACCTACCGTTGTAATCGGGCGAGTTTCTACTTTCAGATGCAACAGAAATTTTGCAGATTGGTCAATCCGTTCGCGAGATATGGCAGTTTGGAGGTAAGAAACGCTCGAGAAACTCAAAATTTTCGCAGTTCTAATGCTCGACACGAATAACTAGAACGGCCTAGGGGAAAAGTACGCATACCGTTGTAATCGGGCGAGTTTCTACTTTTAGATGCAACAGAAATTTTGCGGATTGGTCAATCCGTTCGCGAGATATGGCAGTTTGGAGATAAGAAACGCTTGAGAAACTCAAAATTTTCGCAGTTCTGATGCTCGAAACGATAGACTAGAACGGCCTAGGGGAGAAGTACGCATACCGTTGTAATCGGGCGAGTTTCTACTTTCAGATGCAACAGAAATTTTGCGGATTGGTCAATCCTTTCGCGAGATGTGGCAGTTTGGAGATAAGAAACGCTTGAGAAACTCAAAATTTTCGCAGTTCTGATGCTCGAAACTAATGACTAGAACGGCCTAGGGGAGAAGTACGCATACCGTTGTAATCGGGAGTGTTTCTACTTTCAGATGCAACAGAAATTTTGCGGATTGGTCAATCCGTTCGCGAGATATGGCAGTTTGGAGGTACGAAACGCTTGAGAAACTCAAAATTTTCGCAGTTCTGTTGGTCGAAACGAATAACTAGAACGGCCTAGGGGAAAACTACACCTACCGTTGTAATCGGGCGAGTTTCTACTTTCAGAAGCAACAGAAATTTTGCGGATTGGTCAATCCGTTCGCGAGATATGGCAGTTTGGAGGTAAGAAACGCTTCAGGAACTCAAAATTTTCGCAGTTCTGATGCTCGAAATGAATAACTGGAACGGCCTAGGGGAAAACTACACCTACCGTTGTAATCGGGCGAGTTTCTACTTTCAGATGCAACAGAAATTTTGCGGATTGGTCAATCCGTTCGCGAGATATGGCAGTTTGGAGGTAAGAAACGCTTCAGAAACTCAAAATTTTCGCAGTTCTGATGCTCGAAATGAATAACTGGAACGGCCTAGGGGAAAACTACACCTACCGTTGTAATCGGGCGAGTTTCTACTTTCAGATGCAACAGAAATTTTGCAGATTGGTCAATCCGTTCGCGAGATATGGCAGTTTGGAGGTAAGAAACGCTTGAGAAACTCAAAATTTTCGCAGTTCTAATGCTCGACACGAATAACTAGAACGGCCTAGGGGAAAAGTACGCATACCGTTGTAATCGGGCGAGTTTCTACTTTTAGATGCAACAGAAATTTTGCGGATTGGTCAATCCGTTCGCGAGATATGGCAGTTTGGAGGTAAGAAACGCTTGAGAAACTCAAAATTTTCGCAGTTCTAATGCTCGCCACGAATAACTAGAACGGCCTAGGGGAAAAGTGCGCAAACCGTTGTAATCGGGCGAGTTTCTACTTTCAGATGCAACAGAAATTTTGCGGATTGATCAATCCGTTCGCGAGATATGGCAGTTTGGAGATAAGAAACGCTTGAGAAACTCAAAATTTTCGCAGTTCTGATGCTCGAAACGAATGACTAGAACGGCCTAGGGGAGAAGTACGCATACCGTTGTAATCGGGCGAGTTTCTACTTTCAGATGCAACAGAAATTTTGCGGATTGGTCAATCCTTTCGCGAGATATGGCAGTTTGGAGATAAGAAAGGCTTGAGAAACTCAAAATTTTCGCAGTTCTGATGCTCGAAACGAATGACTAGAACGGCCTAGGGGAGAAGTACGCATACCGTTGTAATCGGGAGAGTTTCTACTTTCAGATGCAACAGAAATTTTGCGGATTGGTCAATCCGTTCGCGAGATATGGCAGTTTGGAGGTAAGAAACGCTTGAGAAACTCAAAATTTTCGCAGTTCTGATGGTCGAAACGAATAACTAGAACGGCCTAGGGGAAAACTACACCTACCGTTGTAATCGGGCGAGTTTCTACTTTCAGAAGCAATAGAAATTTTGCGGATTGGTCAATCCGTTCGCGAGATATGGCAGTTTGGAGGTAAGAAACGCTTCAGAAACTCAAAATTTTCGCAGTTCTGATGCTCGAAATGAATAACTGGAACGGCCTAGGGGAAAACTACACCTACTGTAGTAATCGGGCGAGTTTCTACTTTCAGATGCAACAGAAATTTAGCAGATTGGTCAATCCGTTCGCGAGATATGGCAGTTTGGAGGTAAGAAACGCTTGAGAAACTCAAAATTTTCGCAGTTCTAATGCTCGACACGAATAACTAGAACGGCCTAGGGGAAAAGTACGCATACCGTTGTAATCGGGCGAGTTTCTACTTTTAGATGCAACAGAAATTTTGCGGATTGGTCAATCCGTTCGCGAGATATGGCAGTTTGGAGGTAAGAAACGCTTGAGAAACTCAAAATTTTCGCAGTTCTAATGCTCGCCACGAATAACTAGAACGGCCTAGGGGAAAAGTGCGCAAACCGTTGTAATCGGGCGAGTTTCTACTTTCAGATGCAACAGAAATTTTGCGGATTGATCAATCCGTTCGCGAGATATGGCAGTTTGGAGATAAGAAACGCTTGAGAAACTCAAAATTTTCGCAGTTCTGATGCTCGAAACGAATGACTAGAACGGCCTAGGGGAGAAGTACGCATACCGTTGTAATCGGGCGAGTTTCTACTTTCAGATGCAACAGAAATTTTGCGGATTGGTCAATCCTTTCGCGAGATATGGCAGTTTGGAGATAAGAAAGGCTTGAGAAACTCAAAATTTTCGCAGTTCTGATGCTCGAAACTAATGACTAGAACGGCCTAGGGGAGAAGTACGCATACCGTTGTAATCGGGAGAGTTTCTACTTTCAGATGCAACAGAAATTTTGCGGATTGGTCAATCCGTTCGCGAGATATGGCAGTTTGGAGGTAAGAAACGCTTGAGAAACTCAAAATTTTCGCAGTTCTGATGGTCGAAACGAATGACTAGAACGGCCTAGGGGAGAAGTACGCATACCGTTGTAATCGGGCGAGTTTCTACTTTCAGATGCAACAGAAATTTTGCGGATTGGTCAATCCTTTCGCGAGATATGGCAGTTTGGAGATAAGAAACGCTTGAGAAACACAAAATTTTCGCTGTTCTGATGCTCGAAACGAGTAACTAGAACGGCCTAGGGGAAAAGTACGCATACCGTTGTAATCGGGCGAGTTTCTACTTTTAGATGCAACAGAAATTTTTCGGATTGGTCAAACCGTTCGCGAGATATGGCAGTTTGGAGGTAAGAAACGCTTGAGAAACTCAAAATTTTCGCAGTTCCGATGCTCGAAACGAATGACTAGAACGGCCTAGGGGAGAAGTACGCATACCGTTGTAATCGGGCGAGTTTCTACTTTTAGATGCAACAGAAATTTTGCGGATTGGTCAATCCGTTCGCGAGATATGGCAGTTTGGAGGTAAGAAACGCTTGAGAAACTCAAAATTTTCGCAGTTCTAATGCTCGACACGAATAACTAGAACGGCCTAGGGGAAAAGTGCGCATACCGTTGTAATCGGGCGAGTTTCTACTTTCAGATGCAACAGAAATTTTGCGGATTGATCAATCCGTTCTCGAGATATGGCAGTTGGGAGGTAAGAAACGCTTGAGAAACTCAAAATTTTCGCAGTTCTGATGCTCGACACGAATATCTAGAACGGCCTAGGGGAAAAGTGCTCATACCGTTGTAATCGGGCGAGCTTCTACTTTCAGATGCAACAGAAATTTTGCGGATTGGTCAATCCGTTCGCGAGATATGGCAGTTTGGAGGTAAGAAACGCTTGAGAAACTCAAAATTTTCGCAGTTCTGATGGTCGAAACGAATAACTAGAACGGCCTAGGGGAAAACTACACCTACCGTTGTAATCGGGCTAGTTTCTACTTTCAGAAGCAACAGAAATTTTGCGGATTGGTCAATCCGTTCGCGAGATATGGCAGTTTGGAGGTAAGAAACGCTTCAGAAACTCAAAATTTTCGCAGTTCTGATGCTCGAAATGAATAACTGGAACGGCCTAGTGAAAAACTACACCTACCGTTGTAATCGGGCGAGTTTCTACTTTCAGATGCAACAGAAATTTTGCGGATTGGTCAATCCGTTCGCGAGATATGGCAGTTTGGAGGTAAGAAACGCTTGAGAAACTCAAAATTTTCGCACTTCTGATGCTCGAAATGAATAACTGGAACGGCCTAGGGGAAAACTACACCTCCCGTTGTAATCGGGCCAGTTTCTACTTTCAGATGCAACAGAAATTTTGCGGATTGATCAATCCGTTCGCGAGATATGGCAGTTTGGAGATAAGAAACGCTTGAGAAGCTCAAAATTTTCGCACTTCTGATGCTCGAAATGAATAACTGGAACGGCCTAGGGGAAAACTACACCTCCCGTTGTAATCGGGCCAGTTTCTACTTTCAGATGCAACAGAAATTTTGCGGATTGATCAATCCGTTCGCGAGATATGGCAGTTTGGAGATAAGAAACGCTTGAGAAGCTCAAAATTTTCGCAGTTCTGATGCTCGACACGAATAACTAGAACGGCCTAGGGGAAAAGTGCTCATACCGTTGTAATCGGGCGAGATTCTACTTTTAGATGCAACAGAAATTTTGCGGATTGGTCAATCCGTTCGCGAGATATGGCAGTTTGGAGGTAAGAAACGCTTGAGAAACTCAAAATTTTCGCAGTTCTAATGCTCGACACGAATAACTAGAACGGCCTAGGGGAAAAGTGCGTATACCGTTGTAATCGGGCGAGTTTCTACTTTCAGATGCAACAGAAATTTTGCGGATTGATCAATCCGTTCGCGAGATATGGCAGTTTGGAGATAAGAAACGCTTGAGAAACTCAAAATTTTCGCAGTTCTGATGCTCGAAACGAATGACTAGAACGGCCTAGGGGAGAAGTACGCATACCGTTGTAATCGGGCGAGTTTCTACTTTCAGATGCAACAGAAATTTTGCGGATTGGTCAATCCGTTCGCGAGATATGGCAGTTTGGAGGTAAGAAACGCTTGAGAAACTCAAAATTTTCGCAGTTCTGATGGTCGAAACGAATAACTAGAACGGCCTAGGGGAAAACTACAGCTACCGTTGTAATCGGGCGAGTTTCTACTTTCAGAAGCAATAGAAATTTTGCGGATTGGTCAATCCGTTCGCGAGATATGGCAGTTTGGAGGTAAGAAACGCTTCAGAAACTCAAAATTTTCGCAGTTCTGATGCTCGAAATGAATCACTGGAACGGCCTAGGGGAAAACTACACCTACCGTTGTAATCGGGCGAGTTTCTACTTTCAGATGCAACAGAAATTTTGCAGATTGGTCAATCCGTTCGCGAGATATGGCAGTCTGGAGATAAGAAACGCTTGAGAAACTCAATATTTTCGCAGTTCTGATGCTCGAAACGAATAACTAGAACGGCCTAGGGGAAAACTACACCTTCCGTTGTAATCGGGCGAGTTTCTACTTTCAGATGCAACAGAAATTTTGCGGATTGGTCAATCCGTTCGCGAGATATGGCAGTTTGGAGGTAAGAAACGCTTGAGAAACTCAAAATTTTCGCAGTTCTAATGCTCGACACGAATAACTAGAACGGCCTAGGGGAAAAGTACGCATACCGTTGTAATCGGGCGAGTTTCTACTTTTAGATGCAACAGAAATTTTGCGGATTGGTCAATCCGTTCGCGAGATATGGCAGTTTGGAGGTAAGAAACGCTTGAGAAACTCAAAATTTTCGCAGTTCTAATGCTCGCAACGAATAACTAGAACGGCCTAGGGGAAAAGTGCGCATACCGTTGTAATCGGGCGAGTTTCTACTTTCAGATGCAACAGAAATTTTGCGGATTGGTCAATCCTTTCGCGAGATATGGCAGTTTGGAGATAAGAAACGCTTGAGAAACTCAAAATTTTCGCAGTTCTGATGCTCGAAATGAATAACTGGAACGGCCTAGGGGAAAACTACACATCCCGTTGGAATCGGACGAGTTTCTACTTTCAGATGCAACAGAAATTTTGCGGATTGATCAATCCGTTCGCGAGATATGGCAGTTTGGAGGTAAGAAACGCTTGAGAAACTCAAAATTTTCGCAGTTCCGATGCTCGAAACGAATGACTAGAACGGCCTAGGGGAGAAGTACGCATACCGTTGTAATCGGGCGAGTTTCTACTTTTAGATGCAACAGAAATTTTGCGGATTGGTCAATCCGTTCGCGAGATATGGCAGTTTGGAGGTAAGAAACGCTTGAGAAACTCAAAATTTTCGCAGTTCTAATGCTCGACACGAATAACTAGAACGGCCTAGGGGAAAAGTGCGCATACCGTTGTAATCGGGCGAGTTTCTACTTTCAGATGCAACAGAAATTTTGCGGATTGATCAATCCGTTCTCGAGATATGGCAGTTGGGAGGTAAGAAACGCTTGAGAAACTCAAAATTTTCGCAGTTCTGATGCTCGACACGAATATCTAGAACGGCCTAGGGGAAAAGTGCTCATACCGTTGTAATCGGGCGAGTTTCTACTTTCAGATGCAACAGAAATTTTGCGGATTGGTCAATCCTTTCGCTAGATATGGCAGTTTGGAGATAAGAAACGCTTGAGAAACTCAAAATTTTCGCAGTTCTGATGCTCGAAACGAATGACTAGAACGGCCTAGGGGAGAAGTACGCATACCGTTGTAATCGGGAGAGTTTCTACTTTCAGATGCAACAGAAATTTTGCGGATTGGTCAATCCGTTCGCGAGATATGGCAGTTTGGAGGTAAGAAACGCTTGAGAAACTCAAAATTTTCGCAGTTCTGATGCTCGAAACGAATAACTAGAACGGCCTAGGGGAAAAGTGCGCATACCGTTGTAAGCGGGCGAGTTTCTACTTTCAGATGCAACAGAAATTTTGCGGATTGATCAATCCGTTCGCGAGATATGGCAGTTTGGAGATAAGAAACTCTTGAGAAACTCAAAATTTTCGCATTTCTGATGCTCGAAACGAATGACTAGAACGTCCTAGGGGAGAAGTACGCTTACCGTTGTAATCGGGCGAGTTTCTACTTTCAGATGCAACAGAAATTTTGCGGATTGGTCAATCCGTTCGCGAGATATGGCAGTTTGGAGGTAAGAAACGCTTGAGAAACTCAAAATTTTCGCAGTTCTGATGGTCGAAACGAATAACTAGAACGGCCTAGGGGAAAACTACACCTACCGTTGTAATCGGGCTAGTTTCTACTTTCAGAAGCAACAGAAATTTTGCGGATTGGTCAATCCGTTCGCGAGATATGGCAGTTTGGAGGTAAGAAACGCTTCAGAAACTCAAAATTTTCGCAGTTCTGATGCTCGAAATGAATAACTGGAACGGCCTAGGGAAAAACTACACCTACCGTTGTAATCGGGCGAGTTTCTACTTTCAGATGCAACAGAAATTTTGCGGATTGGTCAATCCGTTCGCGAGATATGGCAGTTTGGAGGTAAGAAACGCTTGAGAAACTCAAAATTTTCGCAGTTCTGATGCTCGAAATGAATAACTGGAACGGCCTAGGGGAAAACTACACCTCCCGTTGTAATCGGGCCAGTTTCTACTTTCAGATGCAACAGAAATTTTGCGGATTGATCAATCCGTTCGCGAGATATGGCAGTTTGGAGATAAGAAACGCTTGAGAAGCTCAAAATTTTCGCAGTTCTGATGCTCGAAACGAATAACAAGGACGGCCTAGGGGAAAAGTGCGCATACCGTTGTAATCGGGCGAGTTTATACTTTCAGATGCAACAGAAGTTTTGCGGATTGGTCAATCCGTTCGCGAGATATGGCAGTTTGGAGGTAAGAAACGCTTGAGAAACTCAAAATTTTCGCATTTTTGATGCTCGAAACGTATAACTAGAACAGCCAAGGGGAAAAGTGCGCATACCGTTGTAATCGGGCGAGTTTCTACTTTTAGATGCAACAGAAATTTTGCGGATTGGTCAATCCGTTCGCGAGATATGGCAGTTTGGAGGTAAGAAACGCTTGAGAAACTCAAAATTTTCGCAGTTCTGATGCTCGACACGAATAACTAGAACGGTCTAGTGGAAAAGTGCGCATACCGTTGTAATCGGGCGAGTTTCTACTTTCAGATGCAACAGAAATTTTGCGTATTGATCAATCCGTTCGCGAGATATGGCAGTTTGGAGATAAGAAACGCTTGAGAAACTCAAAATTTTCGCAGTTCTGATGCTCGAAACGAATGACTAGAGCGGCCTAGGGGAGAAGTACGCATACCGTTGTAATCGGGCGAGTTTCTACTTTCAGATGGCACAGAAATTTTGCGGATTGATCAATCCGTTCGCGAGATATGGCAGTTTGGAGATAAGAAACGCTTGAGAAACTCAAAATTTTCGCATTTCTGATGCTCGAAACGAATGACTAGAACGTCCTAGGGGAGAAGTACGCTTACCGTTGTAATCGGGCGAGTTTCTTCTTTCAGATGCAACAGAAATTTTGCGGATTGGTCAATCCGTTCGCGAGATATGGCAGTTTGGAGGTAAGAAACGCTTGAGAAACTCAAAATTTTCGCAGTTCTGATGGTCGAAACGAATAACTAGAACGGCCTAGGGGAAAACTACACCTACCGTTGTAATCGGGCTAGTTTCTACTTTCAGAAGCAACAGAAATTTTGCGGATTGGTCAATCCGTTCGCGAGATATGGCAGTTTGGAGGTAAGAAACGCTTCAGAAACTCAAAATTTTCGCAGTTCTGATGCTCGAAATGAATAACTGGAACGGCCTAGGGAAAAACTACACCAACCGTTGTAATCGGGCGAGTTTCTACTTTCAGATGCAACAGAAATTTTGCGGATTGGTCAATCCGTTCGCGAGATATGGCAGTTTGGAGGTAAGAAACGCTTGAGAAACTCAAAATTTTCGCAGTTCTGATGCTCGAAATGAATAACTGGAACGGCCTAGGGGAAAACTACACCTCCCGTTGTAATCGGGCCAGTTTCTACTTTCAGATACAGCAGAAATTTTGCGGATTGATCAATCCGTTCGCGAGATATGGCAGTTTGGAGATAAGAAACGCTTGAGAAGCTCAAAATTTTCGCAGTTCTGATGCTCGAAACGAATAACAAGGACGGCCTAGGGGAAAAGTGCGCATACCGTTGTAATCGGGCGAGTTTCTACTTTCAGATGCAACAGAAGTTTTGCGGATTGGTCAATCCGTTCGCGAGATATGGCTGTTTGGAGGTAAGAAACGCTTGAGAAACTCAAAGTTTTCGCATTTTTGATGCTCGAAACGTATAACTAGAACAGCCAAGGGGAAAAGTGCGCATACCGTTGTAATCGGGCGAGTTTCTACTTTTAGATGCAACAGAAATTTTGCGGATTGGTCAATCCGTTCGCGAGATATTGCAGTTTGGAGGTAAGAAACGCTTGAGAAACTCAAAATTTTCGCAGTTCTGATGCTCGACACGAATAACTAGAACGGTCTAGGGGAAAAGTGCGCATACCGTTGTAATCGGGCGAGTTTCTACTTTCAGATGCAAAAGAAATTTTGCGTATTGATCAATCCGTTCGCGAGATATGGCAGTTTGGAGATAAGAAACGCTTGAGAAACTCAAAATTTTCGCAGTTCTGATGCTCGAAACGAATGACTAGAGCGGCCTAGGGGAGAAGTACGCATACCGTTGTAATCGGGCGAGTTTCTACTTTCAGATGGCACAGAAATTTTGCGGATTGATCAATCCGTTCGCGAGATATGGCAGTTTGGATGTAAGAAACGCTTGAGAAACTCAAAATTTTCGCAGTTCTGATGGTCGAAACGAATAACTAGAACGGCCTAGGGGAAAACTACACCTACCGTTGTAATCGGGCTAGTTTCTACTTTCAGAAGCAACAGAAATTTTGCGGATTGGTCAATCCGTTCGCGAGATATGGCAGTTTGGAGGTAAGAAACGCTTCAGAAACTCAAAATTTTCGCAGTTCTGATGCTCGAAATGAATAACTGGAACGGCCTAGGGGAAAACTACACCTACCGTTGTAATCGGGCGAGTTTCTACTTTCAGATGCAACAGAAATTTTGCGGATTGGTCAATCCGTTCGCGAGATATGGCAGTTTGGAGGTAAGAAACGCTTGAGATACTCAAAATTTTCGCACTTCTGATGCTCGATACGAATAACTAGAACAGCCTAGGGGAGAAGTGCGCATACCGTTGTAATCGGGCGAGTTTCTACTTTCAGATGCAACAGAAATTTTGCGGATTGGTCAATCCGTTCGCGACATATGGCAGTTTGGAGGTAAGAAACGCTTGAGAAACTCAAAATTTTCGCATTTTTGATGCTCGAAACGAATAACTAGAACAGCCTAGGGGAAAAGTGTGCATACCGTTGTAATCGGGCGAGTCTCTACTTTCAGATGCAACAGAAATTTTGCGGATTGATCAATCCGTTCGCGAGATATAGCAGTTTGGAGATAAGAAACGCTTGAGAAGCTCAAAATTTTCGCAGTTCTGATGCTCGAAACGAATAACAAGGACGGCCTAGGGGAAAAGTGCGCATACCGTTGTAATCGGGCGAGTTTCTACTTTCAGATGCAACAGAAGTTTTGCGGATTGGTCAATCCGTTCGCGAGATATGGCAGTTTGGAGGTAAGAAACGCTTGAGAAACTCAAAATTTTCGCACTTTTGATGCTCGAAACGAATAACTAGAACAGCCTAGGGGAAAAGTGCGCATACCGTTGTAATCGGGCGAGTCTCTACTTTCAGATGCAACAGAAATTTTGCGGATGGATCAATCCGTTCGCGAGATATGGCAGTTTGGAGATAAGAAACGCTTGAGAAGCTCAAAATTTTCGCAGTTCTGATGCTCGAAACGAATAACAAGGACGGCCTAGGGGAAAAGTGCGCATACCGTTGTAATCGGGCGAGTTTGTACTTTTAGATGCAACAGAAATTTTGCGGATTGGTCAATCCGTTCGCGAGATATGGCAGTTTGGAGGTAAGAAACGCTTGAGAAACTCAAAATTTTCGCAGTTCTGATGCTCGACACGAATAACTAGAACGGTCTAGGGGAAAAGTGCGCATACCGGTGTAATCGGGCGAGTTTCTACTTTCAGATGCAACAGAAATTTTGCGTATTGATCAATCCGTTCGCGAGATATGGCAGTTTGGAGATAAGAAACGC
Organism: Ptiloglossa arizonensis; assembly: GCF_051014685.1. Taxonomy (NCBI): domain Eukaryota; kingdom Metazoa; phylum Arthropoda; class Insecta; order Hymenoptera; family Colletidae; genus Ptiloglossa; species Ptiloglossa arizonensis. Next base: position 81,262 of record NW_027479374.1, read on the forward strand.
TTGAGAAACTCAAAATTTTCGCAGTTCTGATGCTCGAAACGAATGACTAGAACGGCCTAGGGGAGAAGTACGCATACCGTTGTAATCGGGCGAGTTTCTACTTTCAGATGGCACAGAAATTTTGCGGATTGATCAATCCGTTCGCGAGATATGGCAGTTTGGATATAAGAAACGCTTGAGAAACTCAAAATTTTCGCAGTTCTGATGGTCGAAACGAATAACTAGAACGGCCTAGGGGAAAACTACACCTACCGTTGTAATCGGGCTAGTTTCTACTTTCAGAAGCAACAGAAATTTTGCGGATTGGTCAATCCGTTCGCGAGATATGGCAGTTTGGAGGTAAGAAACGCTTCAGGAACTCAAAATTTTCGCAGTTCTGATGCTCGAAATGAATAACTGGAACGGCCTAGGGGAAAACTACACCTACCGTTGTAATCGGGCGAGTTTCTACTTTCAGATGCAACAGAAATTTTGCGGATTGGTCAATCCGTTCGCGAGATATGGCAGTTTGGAGGTAAGAAACGCTTCAGAAACTCAAAATTTTCGCAGTTCTGATGCTCGAAATGAATAACTGGAACGGCCTAGGGGAAAACTACACCTACCGTTGTAATCGGGCGAGTTTCTACTTTCAGATGCAACAGAAATTTTGCAGATTGGTCAATCCGTTCGCGAAATATGGCAGTTTGGAGGTAAGAAACGCTTGAGAAACTCAAAATTTTCGCAGTTCTAATGCTCGACACGAATAACTAGAACGGCCTAGGGGAAAAGTACGCATACCGTTGTAATCGGGCGAGTTTCTACTTTTAGATGCAACAGAAGTTTTGCGGATTGGTCAATCCGTTCGCGAGATATGGCTGTTTGGAGGTAAGAAACGCTTGAGAAACTCAAAGTTTTCGCATTTTTGATGCTCGAAACGTATAACTAGAACAGCCAAGGGGAAAAGTGCGCATACCGTTGTAATCGGGCGAGTTTCTACTTTTAGATGCAACAGAAATTTTGCGGATTGGTCAATCCGTTCGCGAGATATTGCAGTTTGGAGGTAAGAAACGCTTGAGAAACTCAAAATTTTCGCAGTTCTGATGCTCGACACGAATAACTAGAACGGTCTAGGGGAAAAGTGCGCATACCGTTGTAATCGGGCGAGTTTCTACTTTCAGATGCAACAGAAATTTTGCGTATTGATCAATCCGTTCGCGAGATATGGCAGTTTGGAGATAAGAAACGCTTGAGAAACTCAAAATTTTCGCAGTTCTGATGCTCGAAACGAATGACTAGAGCGGCCTAGGGGAGAAGTACGCATACCGTTGTAATCGGGCGAGTTTCTACTTTCAGATGGCACAGAAATTTTGCGGATTGATCAATCCGTTCGCGAGATATGGCAGTTTGGATATAAGAAACGCTTGAGAAACTCAAAATTTTCGCAGTTCTGATGGTCGAAACGAATAACTAGAACGGCCTAGGGGAAAACTACACCTACCGTTGTAATCGGGCTAGTTTCTACTTTCAGAAGCAACAGAAATTTTGCGGATTGGTCAATCCGTTCGCGAGATATGGCAGTTTGGAGGTAAGAAACGCTTCAGAAACTCAAAATTTTCGCAGTTCTGATGCTCGAAATGAATAACTGGAACGGCCTAGGGGAAAACTACACCTACCGTTGTAATCGGGCGAGTTTCTACTTTCAGATGCAACAGAAATTTTGCGGATTGGTCAATCCGTTCGCGAGATATGGCAGTTTGGAGGTAAGAAACGCTTGAGAAACTCAAAATTTTCGCACTTCTGATGCTCGATACGAATAACTAGAACAGCCTAGGGGAGAAGTGCGCATACCGTTGTAATCGGGCGAGTTTCTACTTTCAGATGCAACAGAAATTTTGCGGATTGGTCAATCCGTTCGCGACATATGGCAGTTTGGAGGTAAGAAACGCTTGAGAAACTCAAAATTTTCGCATTTTTGATGCTCGAAACGAATAACTAGAACAGCCTAGGGGAAAAGTGTGCATACCGTTGTAATCGGGCGAGTCTCTACTTTCAGATGCAACAGAAATTTTGCGGATTGATCAATCCGTTCGCGAGATATGGCAGTTTGGAGATAAGAAACGCTTGAGAAGCTCAAAATTTTCGCAGTTCTGATGCTCGAAACGAATAACAAGGACGGCCTAGGGGAAAAGTGCGCATACCGTTGTAATCGGGCGAGTTTCTACTTTCAGATGCAACAGAAGTTTTGCGGATTGGTCAATCCGTTCGCGAGATATGGCAGTTTGGAGGTAAGAAACGCTTGAGAAACTCAAAATTTTCGCACTTTGATGCTCGAAACGAATAACTAGAACAGCCTAGGGGAAAAGTGCGCATACCGTTGTAATCGGGCGAGTCTCTACTTTCAGATGCAACAGAAATTTTGCGGATTGATCAATCCGTTCGCGAGATATGGCAGTTTGGAGATAAGAAACGCTTGAGAAGCTCAAAATTTTCGCAGTTCTGATGCTCGAAACGAATAACAAGGACGGCCTAGGGGAAAAGTGCGCATACCGTTGTAATCGGGCGAGTTTCTACTTTCAGATGCAACAGAAGTTTTGCGGATTGGTCAATCCGTTCGCGAGATATGGCAGTTTGGAGGTAAGAAACGCTTGAGAAACTCAAAATTTTCGCATTTTTGATGCTCGAAACGTATAACTAAAACAGCCAAGGGGAAAAGTGCGCATACCGTTGTAATCGGGCGAGTTTGTACTTTTAGATGCAACAGAAATTTTGCGGATTGGTCAATCCGTTCGCGAGATGTGGCAGTTTGGAGGTAAGAAACGCTTGAGAAACTCAAAATTTTCGCAGTTCTGATGCTCGACACGAATAACTAGAACGGTCTAGGGGAAAAGTGCGCATACCGTTGTAATCGGGCGAGTTTCTACTTTCAGATGCAACAGAAATTTTGCGTATTGATCAATCCGTTCGCGAGATATGGCAGTTTGGAGATAAGAAACGCTTGAGAAACTCAAAATTTTCGCAGTTCTGATGCTCGAAACGAATGACTAGAACGGCCTAGGGGAGAAGTACGCATACCGTTGTAATCGGGCGAGTTTCTACTTTCAGATGGCACAGAAATTTTGCGGATTGATCAATCCGTTCGCGAGATATGGCAGTTTGGATATAAGAAACGCTTGAGAAACTCAAAATTTTCGCAGTTCTGATGGTCGAAACGAATAACTAGAACGGCCTAGGGGAAAACTACACGTACCGTTGTAATCGGGCTAGTTTCTACTTTCAGAAGCAACAGAAATTCTGCGGATTGGTCAATCCGTTCGCGAGATATGGCAGTTTGGAGGTAAGAAACGCTTCAGGAACTCAAAATTTTCGCAGTTCTGATGCTCGAAATGAATAACTGGAACGGCCTAGGGGAAAACTACACCTACCGTTGTAATCGGGCGAGTTTCTACTTTCAGATGCAACAGAAATTTTGCGGATTGGTCAATCCGTTCGCGAGATATGGCAGTTTGGAGGTAAGAAACGCTTCAGAAACTCAAAATTTTCGCAGTTCTGATGCTCGAAATGAATAACTGGAACGGCCTAGGGGAAAACTACACCTACCGTTGTAATCGGGCGAGTTTCTACTTTCAGATGCAACAGAAATTTTGCAGATTGGTCAATCCGTTCGCGAGATATGGCAGTTTGGAGGTAAGAAACGCTTGAGAAACTCAAAATTTTCGCATTTTTGATGCTCGAAACGTATAACTAGAACAGCCAAGGGGAAAAGTGCGCATACCGTTGTAATCGGGCGAGTTTGTACTTTTAGATGCAACAGAAATTTTGCGGATTGGTCAATCCGTTCGCGAGATATGGCAGTTTGGAGGTAAGAAACGCTTGAGAAACTCAAAATTTTCGCAGTTCTGATGCTCGACACGAATAACTAGAACGGTCTAGGGGAAAAGTGCGCATACCGGTGTAATCGGGCGAGTTTCTACTTTCAGATGCAACAGAAATTTTGCGTATTGATCAATCCGTTCGCGAGATATGGCAGTTTGGAGATAAGAAACGCTTGAGAAACTCAAAATTTTCGCAGTTCTGATGCTCGAAACGAATGACTAGAACGGCCTAGGGGAGAAGTACGCATACCGTTGTAATCGGGCGAGTTTCTACTTTCAGATGGCACAGAAATTTTGCGGATTGATCAATCCGTTCGCGAGATATGGCAGTTTGGATATAAGAAACGCTTGAGAAACTCAAAATTTTCGCAGTTCTGATGGTCGATACGAATAACTAGAACGGCCTAGGGGAAAACTACACCTACCGTTGTAATCGGGCTAGTTTCTACTTTCAGAAGCAACAGAAATTTTGCGGATTGGTCAATCCGTTCGCGAGATATGGCAGTTTGGAGGTAAGAAACGCTTCAGGAACTCAAAATTTTCGCAGTTCTGATGCTCGAAATGAATAACTGGAACGGCCTAGGGGAAAACTACACCTACCGTTGTAATCGGGCGAGTTTCTACTTTCAGATGCAACAGAAATTTTGCGGATTGGTCAATCCGTTCGCGAGATATGGCAGTTTGGAGGTAAGAAACGCTTCAGAAACTCAAAATTTTCGCAGTTCTGATGCTCGAAATGAATAACTGGAACGGCCTAGGGGAAAACTACACCTACCGTTGTAATCGGGCGAGTTTCTACTTTCAGATGCAACAGAAATTTTGCAGATTGGTCAATCCGTTCGCGAAATATGGCAGTTTGGAGGTAAGAAACGCTTGAGAAACTCAAAATTTTCGCAGTTCTAATGCTCGACACGAATAACTAGAACGGCCTAGGGGAAAAGTACGCATACCGTTGTAATCGGGCGAGTTTCTACTTTTAGATGCAACAGAAGTTTTGCGGATTGGTCAATCCGTTCGCGAGATATGGCTGTTTGGAGGTAAGAAACGCTTGAGAAACTCAAAGTTTTCGCATTTTTGATGCTCGAAACGTATAACTAGAACAGCCAAGGGGAAAAGTGCGCATACCGTTGTAATCGGGCGAGTTTCTACTTTTAGATGCAACAGAAATTTTGCGGATTGGTCAATCCGTTCGCGAGATATTGCAGTTTGGAGGTAAGAAACGCTTGAGAAACTCAAAATTTTCGCAGTTCTGATGCTCGACACGAATAACTAGAACGGTCTAGGGGAAAAGTGCGCATACCGTTGTAATCGGGCGAGTTTCTACTTTCAGATGCAACAGAAATTTTGCGTATTGATCAATCCGTTCGCGAGATATGGCAGTTTGGAGATAAGAAACGCTTGAGAAACTCAAAATTTTCGCAGTTCTGATGCTCGAAACGAATGACTAGAGCGGCCTAGGGGAGAAGTACGCATACCGTTGTAATCGGGCGAGTTTCTACTTTCAGATGGCACAGAAATTTTGCGGATTGATCAATCCGTTCGCGAGATATGGCAGTTTGGATATAAGAAACGCTTGAGAAACTCAAAATTTTCGCAGTTCTGATGGTCGAAACGAATAACTAGAACGGCCTAGGGGAAAACTACACCTACCGTTGTAATCGGGCTAGTTTCTACTTTCAGAAGCAACAGAAATTTTGCGGATTGGTCAATCCGTTCGCGAGATATGGCAGTTTGGAGGTAAGAAACGCTTCAGAAACTCAAAATTTTCGCAGTTCTGATGCTCGAAATGAATAACTGGAACGGCCTAGGGGAAAACTACACCTACCGTTGTAATCGGGCGAGTTTCTACTTTCAGATGCAACAGAAATTTTGCGGATTGGTCAATCCGTTCGCGAGATATGGCAGTTTGGAGGTAAGAAACGCTTGAGAAACTCAAAATTTTCGCACTTCTGATGCTCGATACGAATAACTAGAACAGCCTAGGGGAGAAGTGCGCATACCGTTGTAATCGGGCGAGTTTCTACTTTCAGATGCAACAGAAATTTTGCGGATTGGTCAATCCGTTCGCGACATATGGCAGTTTGGAGGTAAGAAACGCTTGAGAAACTCAAAATTTTCGCATTTTTGATGCTCGAAACGAATAACTAGAACAGCCTAGGGGAAAAGTGTGCATACCGTTGTAATCGGGCGAGTCTCTACTTTCAGATGCAACAGAAATTTTGCGGATTGATCAATCCGTTCGCGAGATATGGCAGTTTGGAGATAAGAAACGCTTGAGAAGCTCAAAATTTTCGCAGTTCTGATGCTCGAAACGAATAACAAGGACGGCCTAGGGGAAAAGTGCGCATACCGTTGTAATCGGGCGAGTTTCTACTTTCAGATGCAACAGAAGTTTTGCGGATTGGTCAATCCGTTCGCGAGATATGGCAGTTTGGAGGTAAGAAACGCTTGAGAAACTCAAAATTTTCGCACTTTGATGCTCGAAACGAATAACTAGAACAGCCTAGGGGAAAAGTGCGCATACCGTTGTAATCGGGCGAGTCTCTACTTTCAGATGCAACAGAAATTTTGCGGATTGATCAATCCGTTCGCGAGATATGGCAGTTTGGAGATAAGAAACGCTTGAGAAGCTCAAAATTTTCGCAGTTCTGATGCTCGAAACGAATAACAAGGACGGCCTAGGGGAAAAGTGCGCATACCGTTGTAATCGGGCGAGTTTCTACTTTCAGATGCAACAGAAGTTTTGCGGATTGGTCAATCCGTTCGCGAGATATGGCAGTTTGGAGGTAAGAAACGCTTGAGAAACTCAAAATTTTCGCATTTTTGATGCTCGAAACGTATAACTAGAACAGCCAAGGGGAAAAGTGCGCATACCGTTGTAATCGGGCGAGTTTGTACTTTTAGATGCAACAGAAATTTTGCGGATTGGTCAATCCGTTCGCGAGATGTGGCAGTTTGGAGGTAAGAAACGCTTGAGAAACTCAAAATTTTCGCAGTTCTGATGCTCGACACGAATAACTAGAACGGTCTAGGGGAAAAGTGCGCATACCGTTGTAATCGGGCGAGTTTCTACTTTCAGATGCAACAGAAATTTTGCGTATTGATCAATCCGTTCGCGAGATATGGCAGTTTGGAGATAAGAAACGCTTGAGAAACTCAAAATTTTCGCAGTTCTGATGCTCGAAACGAATGACTAGAACGGCCTAGGGGAGAAGTACGCATACCGTTGTAATCGGGCGAGTTTCTACTTTCAGATGGCACAGAAATTTTGCGGATTGATCAATCCGTTCGCGAGATATGGCAGTTTGGATATAAGAAACGCTTGAGAAACTCAAAATTTTCGCAGTTCTGATGGTCGAAACGAATAACTAGAACGGCCTAGGGGAAAACTACACGTACCGTTGTAATCGGGCTAGTTTCTACTTTCAGAAGCAACAGAAATTCTGCGGATTGGTCAATCCGTTCGCGAGATATGGCAGTTTGGAGGTAAGAAACGCTTCAGGAACTCAAAATTTTCGCAGTTCTGATGCTCGAAATGAATAACTGGAACGGCCTAGGGGAAAACTACACCTACCGTTGTAATCGGGCGAGTTTCTACTTTCAGATGCAACAGAAATTTTGCGGATTGGTCAATCCGTTCGCGAGATATGGCAGTTTGGAGGTAAGAAACGCTTCAGAAACTCAAAATTTTCGCAGTTCTGATGCTCGAAATGAATAACTGGAACGGCCTAGGGGAAAACTACACCTACCGTTGTAATCGGGCGAGTTTCTACTTTCAGATGCAACAGAAATTTTGCAGATTGGTCAATCCGTTCGCGAGATATGGCAGTTTGGAGGTAAGAAACGCTTGAGAAACTCAAAATTTTCGCAGTTCTAATGCTCGACACGAATAACTAGAACGGCCTAGGGGAAAAGTACGCATACCGTTGTAATCGGGCGAGTTTCTACTTTTAGATGCAACAGAAATTTTGCGGATTGGTCAATCCGTTCGCGAGATATGGCAGTTTGGAGGTAAGAAACGCTTGAGAAACTCAAAATTTTCGCAGTTGTAATGCTCGCCACGAATAACTAGAACGGCCTAGGGGAAAAGTGCGCATACCGTTGTAATCGGGCGAGTTTCTACTTTCAGATGCAACAGAAATTTTGCGGATTGATCAATCCGTTCGCGAGATATGGCAGTTTGGAGATAAGAAACGCTTGAGAAACTCAAAATTTTCGCAGTTCTGATGCTCGAAACGAATGACTAGAACGGCCTAGGGGAGAAGTACGCATACCGTTGTAATCGGGCGAGTTTCTACTTTCAGATGCAACAGAAATTTTGCGGATTGGTCAATCCGTTCGCGAGATATGGCAGTTTGGAGGTAAGAAACGCTTGAGAAACTCAAAATTTTCGCAGTTCTGATGGTCGAAACGAATAACTAGAACGGCCTAGGGGAAGACTACACCTACCGTTGTAATCGGGCGAGTTTCTACTTTCAGAAGCAATAGAAATTTTGCGGATTGGTCAATCCGTTCGCGAGATATGGCAGTTTGGAGGTAAGAAACGCTTCAGAAACTCAAAATTTTCGCAGTTCTGATGCTCGAAATGAATAACTGGAACGGCCTAGGGGAAAACTACACCTACCGTTGTAATCGGGCGAGTTTCTACTTTCAGATGCAACAGAAATTTTGCAGATTGGTCAATCCGTTCGCGAGATATGGCAGTTTGGAGGTAAGAAACGCTTGAGAAACTCAAAATTTTCGCAGTTCTAATGCTCGACACGAATAACTAGAACGGCCTAGGGGAAAAGTACGCATACCGTTGTAATCGGGCGAGTTTCTACTTTTAGATGCAACAGAAATTTTGAGGATTGGTCAATCCGTTCGCGAGATATGGCAGTTTGGAGGTAAGAAACGCTTGAGAAACTCAAAATTTTCGCAGTTCTAATGCTCGCCACGAATAACTGGAACGGCCTAGGGGAAAACTACACATCCCGTTGGAATCGGACGAGTTTCTACTTTCAGATGCAACAGAAATTTTGCGGATTGATCAATCCGTTCGCGAGATATGGCAGTTTGGAGGTAAGAAACGCTTGAGAAACTCAAAATTTTCGCAGTTCCGATGCTCGAAACGAATGACTAGAACGGCCTAGGGGAGAAGTACGCATACCGTTGTAATCGGGCGAGTTTCTACTTTTAGATGCAACAGAAATTTTGAGGATTGGTCAATCCGTTCGCGAGATATGGCAGTTTGGAGGTAAGAAACGCTTGAGAAACTCAAAATTTTCGCAGTTCTAATGCTCGACACGAATAACTAGAACGGCCTAGGGGAAAAGTGCGCATACCGTTGTAATCGGGCGAGTTTCTACTTTCAGATGCAACAGAAATTTTGCGGATTGATCAATCCGTTCTCGAGATATGGCAGTTGGGAAGTAAGAAACGCTTGAGAAACTCAAAATTTTCGCAGTTCTGATGCTCGACACGAATATCTAGAACGGCCTAGGGGAATAGTGCTCATACCGTTGTAATCGGGCGAGTTTCTACTTTCAGATGCAACAGAAATTTTGCGGATTGGTCAATCCTTTCGCTAGATATGGCAGTTTGGAGATAAGAAACGCTTGAGAAACTCAAAATTTTCGCAGTTCTGATGCTCGAAACGAATGACTAGAACGGCCTAGGGGAGAAGTACGCATACCGTTGTAATCGGGAGAGTTTCTACTTTCAGATGCAACAGAAATTTTGCGGATTGGTCAATCCGTTCGCGAGATATGGCAGTTTGGAGGTAAGAAACGCTTGAGAAACTCAAAATTTTCGCAGTTCTGATGCTCGAAACGAATAACTAGAACGGCCTAGGGGAAAAGTGCGCATACCGTTGTAATCGGGCGAGTTTCTACTTTCAGATGCAACAGAAATTTTGCGGATTGATCAATCCGTTCTCGAGATATGGCAGTTGGGAGGTAAGAAACGCTTGAGAAACTCAAAATTTTCGCAGTTCTGATGCTCGACACGAATATCTAGAACGGCCTAGGGGAATAGTGCTCATACCGTTGTAATCGGGCGAGTTTCTACTTTCAGATGCAACAGAAATTTTGCGGATTGGTCAATCCTTTCGCTAGATATGGCAGTTTGGAGATAAGAAACGCTTGAGAAACTCAAAATTTTCGCAGTTCTGATGCTCGAAACGAATGACTAGAACGGCCTAGGGGAGAAGTACGCATACCGTTGTAATCGGGAGAGTTTCTACTTTCAGATGCAACAGAAATTTTGCGGATTGGTCAATCCGTTCGCGAGATATGGCAGTTTGGAGGTAAGAAACGCTTGAGAAACTCAAAATTTTCGCAGTTCTGATGCTCGAAACGAATAACTAGAACGGCCTAGGGGAAAAGTGCGCATACCGTTGTAAGCGGGCGAGTTTCTACTTTCAGATGCAACAGAAATTTTGCGGATTGATCAATCCGTTCGCGAGATATGGCAGTTTGGAGATAAGAAACGCTTGAGAAACTCAAAATTTTCGCATTTCTGATGCTCGAAACGAATGACTAGAACGTCCTAGGGGAGAAGTACGCTTACCGTTGTAATCGGGCGAGTTTCTACTTTCAGATGCAACAGAAATTTTGCGGATTGGTCAATCCGTTCGCGAGATATGGCAGTTTGGAGGTAAGAAACGCTTGAGAAACTCAAAATTTTCGCAGTTCTGATGGTCGAAACGAATAACTAGAACGGCCTAGGGGAAAACTACACCTACCGTTGTAATCGGGCTAGTTTCTACTTTCAGAAGCAACAGAAATTTTGCGGATTGGTCAATCCGTTCGCGAGATATGGCAGTTTGGAGGTAAGAAACGCTTCAGAAACACAAAATTTTCGCAGTTCTGATGCTCGAAATGAATAACTGGAACGGCCTAGGGAAAAACTACACCTACCGTTGTAATCGGGCGAGTTTCTACTTTCAGATGCAACAGAAATTTTGCGGATTGGTCAATCCGTTCGCGAGATATGGCAGTTTGGAGGTAAGAAACGCTTGAGAAACTCAAAATTTTCGCAGTTCTGATGCTCGAAATGAATAACTGGAACGGCCTAGGGGAAAACTACACCTCCCGTTGTAATCGGGCCAGTTTCTACTTTCAGATGCAACAGAAATTTTGCGGATTGATCAATCCGTTCGCGAGATATGGCAGTTTGGAGATAAGAAACGCTTGAGAAGCTCAAAATTTTCGCAGTTCTGATGCTCGAAACGAATAACAAGGACGGCCTAGGGGAAAAGTGCGCATACCGTTGTAATCGGGCGAGTTTATACTTTCAGATGCAACAGAAGTTTTGCGGATTGGTCAATCCGTTCGCGAGATATGGCAGTTTGGAGGTAAGAAACGCTTGAGAAACTCAAAATTTTCGCATTTTTGATGCTCGAAACGTATAACTAGAACAGCCAAGGGGAAAAGTGCGCATACTGTTGTAATCGGGCGAGTTTCTACTTTTAGATGCAACAGAAATTTTGCGGATTGGTCAATCCGTTCGCGAGATATGGCAGTTTGGAGGTAAGAAACGCTTGAGAAACTCAAAATTTTCGCAGTTCTGATGCTCGACACGAATAACTAGAACGGTCTAGGGGAAAAGTGCGCATACCGTTGTAAACGGGCGAGTTTCTACTTTCAGATGCAACAGAAATTTTGCGTATTGATCAATCCGTTCGCGAGATATGGCAGTTTGGAGATAAGAAACGCTTGAGAAACTCAAAATTTTCGCAGTTCTGATGCTCGAAACGAATGTCTAGAGCGGCCTAGGGGAGAAGTACGCATACCGTTGTAATCGGGCGAGTTTCTACTTTCAGATGGCACAGAAATTTTGCGGATTGATCAATCCGTTCGCGAGATATGGCAGTTTGGAGATAAGAAACGCTTGAGAAACTCAAAATTTTCGCATTTCTGATGCTCGAAACGAATGACTAGAACGTCCTAGGGGAGAAGTACGCTAACCGTTGTAATCGGGCGAGTTTCTACTTTCAGATGCAACAGAAATTTTGCGGATTGGTCAATCCGTTCGCGAGATATGGCAGTTTGGAGGTAAGAAACGCTTGAGAAACTCAAAATTTTCGCAGTTCTGATGGTCGAAACGAATAACTAGAACGGCCTAGGGGAAAACTACACCTACCGTTGTAATCGGGCTAGTTTCTACTTTCAGAAGCAACAGAAATTTTGCGGATTGGTCAATCCGTTCGCGAGATATGGCAGTTTGGAGGTAAGAAACGCTTCAGAAACTCAAAATTTTCGCAGTTCTGATGCTCGAAATGAATAACTGGAACGGCCTAGGGAAAAACTACACCTACCGTTGTAATCGGGCGAGTTTCTACTTTCAGATGCAACAGAAATTTTGCGGATTGGTCAATCCGTTCGCGAGATACGGCAGTTTGGAGGTAAGAAACGCTTGAGAAACTCAAAATTTTCGCAGTTCTGATGCTCGAAATGAATAACTGGAACGGCCTAGGGGAAAACTACACCTCCCGTTGTAATCGGGCCAGTTTCTACTTTCAGATACAACAGAAATTTTGCGGATTGATCAATCCGTTCGCGAGATGTGGCAGTTTGGAGATAAGAAACGCTTGAGAAGCTCAAAATTTTCGCAGTTCTGATGCTCGAAACGAATAACAAGGACGGCCTAGGGGAAAAGTGCGCATACCGTTGTAATCGGGCGAGTTTCTACTTTCAGATGCAACAGAAGTTTTGCGGATTGGTCAATCCGTTCGCGAGATATGGCTGTTTGGAGGTAAGAAACGCTTGAGAAACTCAAAGTTTTCGCATTTTTGATGCTCGAAACGTATAACTAGAACAGCCAAGGGGAAAAGTGCGCATACCGTTGTAATCGGGCGAGTTTCTACTTTTAGATGCAACAGAAATTTTGCGGATTGGTCAATCCGTTCGCGAGATATTGCAGTTTGGAGGTAAGAAACGCTTGAGAAACTCAAAATTTTCGCAGTTCTGATGCTCGACACGAATAACTAGAACGGTCTAGGGGAAAAGTGCGCATACCGTTGTAATCGGGCGAGTTTCTACTTTCAGATGCAACAGAAATTTTGCGTATTGATCAATCCGTTCGCGAGATATGGCAGTTTCGAGATAAGAAACGCTTGAGAAACTCAAAATTTTCGCAGTTCTGATGCTCGAAACGAATGACTAGAGCGGCCTAGGGGAGAAGTACGCATACCGTTGTAATCGGGCGAGTTTCTACTTTCAGATGGCACAGAAATTTTGCGGATTGATCAATCCGTTCGCGAGATATGGCAGTTTGGATATAAGAAACGCTTGAGAAACTCAAAATTTTCGCAGTTCTGATGGTCGAAACGAATAACTAGAACGGCCTAGGGGAAAACTACACCTACCGTTGTAATCGGGCTAGTTTCTACTTTCAGAAGCAACAGAAATTTTGCGGATTGGTCAATCCGTTCGCGAGATATGGCAGTTTGGAGGTAAGAAACGCTTCAGAAACTCAAAATTTTCGCAGTTCTGATGCTCGAAATGAATAACTGGAACGGCCTAGGGGAAAACTACACCTACCGTTGTAATCGGGCGAGTTTCTACTTTCAGATGCAACAGAAATTTTGCGGATTGGTCAATCCGTTCGCGAGATATGGCAGTTTGGAGGTAAGAAACGCTTGAGAAACTCAAAATTTTCGCACTTCTGATGCTCGATACGAATAACTAGAACAGCCTAGGGGAGAAGTGCGCATACCGTTGTAATCGGGCGAGTTTCTACTTTCAGATGCAACAGAAATTTTGCGGATTGGTCAATCCGTTCGCGACATATGGCAGTTTGGAGGTAAGAAACGCTTGAGAAACTCAAAATTTTCGCATTTTTGATGCTCGAAACGAATAACTAGAACAGCCTAGGGGAAAAGTGTGCATACCGTTGTAATCGGGCGAGTCTCTACTTTCAGATGCAACAGAAATTTTGCGGATTGATCAATCCGTTCGCGAGATATGGCAGTTTGGAGATAAGAAACGCTTGAGAAGCTCAAAATTTTCGCAGTTCTGATGCTCGAAACGAATAACAAGGACGGCCTAGGGGAAAAGTGCGCATACCGTTGTAATCGGGCGAGTTTCTACTTTCAGATGCAACAGAAGTTTTGCGGATTGGTCAATCCGTTCGCGAGATATGGCAGTTTGGAGGTAAGAAACGCTTGAGAAACTCAAAATTTTCGCTGTTCTGATGCTCGAAACGAATAACAAGGACGGCCTAGGGGAAAAGTGCGCATACCGTTGTAATCGGGCGAGTTTCTACTTTCAGATGCAACAGAAGTTTTGCGGATTGGTCAATCCGTTCGCGAGATATGGCAGTTTGGAGGTAAGAAACGCTTGAGAAACTCAAAATTTTCGCATTTTTGATGCTCGAAACGTATAACTAGAACAGCCAAGGGGAAAAGTGCGCATACCGTTGTAATCGGGCGAGTTTGTACTTTTAGATGCAACAGAAATTTTGCGGATTGGTCAATCCGTTCGCGAGATATGGCAGTTTGGAGGTAAGAAACGCTTGAGAAACTCAAAATTTTCGCAGTTCTGATGCTCGACACGAATAACTAGAACGGTCTAGGGGAAAAGTGCGCATACCGTTGTAATCGGGCGAGTTTCTACTTTCAGATGCAACAGAAATTTTGCGTATTGATCAATCCGTTCGCGAGATATGGCAGTTTGGAGATAAGAAACGCTTGAGAAACTCAAAATTTTCGCAGTTCTGATGCTCGAAACGAATGACTAGAACGGCCTAGGGGAGAAGTACGCATACCGTTGTAATCGGGCGAGTTTCTACTTTCAGATGGCACAGAAATTTTGCGGATTGATCAATCCGTTCGCGAGATATGGCAGTTTGGATATAAGAAACGCTTGAGAAACTCAAAATTTTCGCAGTTCTGATGGTCGAAACGAATAACTAGAACGGCCTAGGGGAAAACTACACCTACCGTTGTAATCGGGCTAGTTTCTACTTTCAGAAGCAACAGAAATTTTGCGGATTGGTCAATCCGTTCGCGAGATATGGCAGTTTGGAGGTAAGAAACGCTTGAGAAACTCAAAATTTTCGCAGTTCTGATGCTCGAAATGAATAACTGGAACGGCCTAGGGGAAAACTACACCTCCCGTTGTAATCGGGCGAGTTTCTACTTTCAGATGCAACAGAAATTTTGCGGACTGATCAATCCGTTCGCGAGATATGGCAGTTTGGAGATAAGAAACGCTTGAGAAACTCAAAATTTTCGCAGTTCTGATGCTCGAAACGAATAACAAGGACGGCCTAGGGGAAAAGTGCGCATACCGTTGTAATCGGGCGAGTTTCTACTTTCAGATGCAACAGAAGTTTTGCGGATTGTTCCATCCGTTCGCGAGATATGGCAGTTTGGAGGTAAGAAACGCTTGAGGAACTCAAAATTTTCGCATTTTTGATGTTCGAAACGAATAACTAGAACGGCCTAGGGGAAAAGTGCGCATACCGTTGTAATCGGGCGAGTTTCTACTTTTAGATGCAACAGAAATTTTGCGGATTGGTCAATCCGTTCGCGAGATATGGCAGTTTGGAGGTAAGAAACGCTTGAGAAACTCAAAATTTTCGCATTTTTGATGCTCGAAACGAATAACTAGAACGGCCTAGGGGAAAAGTGCGCATACCGTTGTAACCGGACGAGTTTCTACTTTTAGATGCAACAGAAATTTGGCGGATTGGTCAATCCGTTCGCGAGATATGGCAGTTTGGAGGTAAGAAACGTTTGAGAAACTCAAAATTTTCGCAGTTCTGATGCTCGAAACGAGTAACTAGAACGGCCTAGGGGAAAAGTACGCATACCGTTGTAATAGGGCGAGTTTCTACTTTTAGTTGCAACAGAAATTTTGCGGATTGGTCAATCCGTTCGCGAGATATGGCAGTTTGGAGGTAAGAAACGCTTGAGAAACTCAAAATTTGCGCAGTTCTGATGCTCGACACGAATAACTAGAACGGCCTAGGGGAAAAGTGCTCATACCGTTGTAATCGGGCGAGTTTCTACTTTCAGATGCAACAGAAATTTTGCGGATTGTTCAATCCTTTCGCGAGATATGGCAGTTTGGAGATAAGAAACGCTTGAGAAACTCAAAATTTTCGCAGTTCTGATGCTCGAAACGAATGACTAGTACTGCCTAGGGGAGAAGTATGGATACCGTTGTAATCGGGAGAGTTCCTATTTTCAGATGCAACAGAAATTTTGCGGATTGGTCAATCCGTTCGCGAGATATGGCAGTTTGGAGGTAAGAAACGCTTGAGAAACTCAAAATTTTCGCAGTTCTGATGCTCGGAACGAATAACTAGAACGGCCTAGGGGAAAACTACACCTACCGTTGTAATCGGGCGAGTTTCTACTTTCAGAAGCAACAGAAATTTTGCGGATTGGTCAATCCGTTCGCGAGATATGGCAGTTTGGAGGTAAGAAACGCTTCAGAAACTCAAAATTTGCGCAGTTCTGATGCTCGACACGAATAACTAGAACGGCCTAGGGGAAAAGTGCTCATACCGTTGTAATCGGGCGAGTTTCTACTTTCAGATGCAACAGAAATTTTGCGGATTGGTCAATCCTTTCGCGAGATATGGCAGTTTGGAGATAAGAAACGCTTGAGAAACTCAAAATTTTCGCAGTTCTGATGCTCGAAACGAATGACTAGAACGGCCTAGGGGAGAAGTACGGATACCGTTGTAATCGGGAGAGTTTCTACTTTCAGACGCAACAGAAATTTTGCGGATTGGTCAATCCGTTCGCGAGATATGGCAGTTTGGAGGTAAGAAACGCTTGAGAAACTCAAAATTTTCGCAGTTCTGATGCTCGGAACGAATAACTAGAACGGCCTAGGGGAAAACTACACCTACCGTTGTAATCGGGCGAGTTTCTACTATCAGAAGCAACAGAAATTTTGCGGATTGGTCAATCCGTTCGCGAGATATGGCAGTTTGGAGGTAAGAAACGCTTGAGAAACTCAAAATTTTCGCAGTTCTGATGCTCGAAATGAATAACTGGAACGGCCTAGGGGAAAACTACACCTCCCGTTGTAATCGGGCGAGTTTCTACTTTCAGATGCAACAGAAATTTTGCGGATTGGTCAATCCGTTCGCGAGATATGGCAGTTTGGAGGTAAGAAACGCTTGAGAAACTCAAAATTTTCGCATTTTTGATGCTCGAAACGAATAACTAGAACGGCCTAGAGGAAAAGTGCGCATACCGTTGTAATCGGGCGAGTTTCTACTTTTAGATGCAACAGAAATTTTGCGGACTGGTCAATCCGTTCGCGAGATATGGCAGTTTGGAGGTAAGAAACGCTTGAGAAACTCAAAATTTTCGCAGTTCTAATGCTCGACACGAATAACTAGAACGGCATAGGGGAAAAGTGCGCATACCGTTGTAATCGGGCGAGTTTCTACTTTCAGATGCAACAGAAATTTTGCAGATTCGTCAATCCGTTCGCGCGATATGGCAGTTTGGAGGTAAGAAACGCTTGATAAACTCAAAATTTTCGCAGTTCTGATGCTCGGAACGAATAACTAGAACGGCCTAGGGGAAAACTACACCTACCGTTGTAATCGGGCGAGTTTCTACTTTCAGAAGCAACAGAAATTTTGCGGATTGGTCAATCCGTTCGCGAGATATGGCAGTTTGGAGGTAAGAAACGCTTCAGAAACTCACAATTTGCGCAGTTCTGATGCTCGACACGAATAACTAGAACGGCCTAGGGGAAAAGTGCTCATACCGTTGTAATCGGGCGAGTTTCTACTTTCAGATGCAACAGAAATTTTGCGGATTGGTCAATCCTTTCGCGAGATATGGCAGTTTGGAGATAAGAAACGCTTGAGAAACTCAAAATTTTCGCAGTTCTGATGCTCGAAACGAATGACTAGAACGGCCTAGGGGAGAAGTACGCATACCGTTGTAATCGGGAGAGTTTCTACTTTCAGATGCAACAGAAATTTTGCGGATTGGTCAATCCGTTCGCGAGATATGGCAGTTTGGAGGTAAGAAACGTTTGAGAAACTCAAAATTTTCGCAGTTCTGATGCTCGAAACGAATAACTAGAACGGCCTAGGGGAAAACTACACCTACCGTTGTAATCGGGCGAGTTTCTACTTTCAGAAGCAACAGAAATTTTGCGGATTGGTCAATCCGTTCGCGAGATATGGCAGTTTGGAGGTAAGAAACGCTTCAGAAACTCAAAATTTTCGCAGTTCTGATGCACGAAATGGATAACTGGAACGGCCTAGGGGAAAACTACACCTACCGTTGTAATCGGGCGAGTTTCTACTTTCAGATGCAACAGAAATTTTGCGGATTGGTCAATCCGTTCGCGAGATATGGCAGTTTGGAGGTAAGAAACGCTTGAGAAACTCAAAATTTTCGCAGTTCTGATGCTCGAAATGAATAACTGGAACGGCCTAGGGGAAAACTACACCTCCCGTTGTAATCGGGCGAGTTTCTACGTTCAGATGCAACAGAAATTTTGCGGATTGATCAATCCGTTCGCGAGATATGGCAGTTTGGAGATAAGAAACGCTTGAGAAACTCAAAATTTTCGCAGTTCTGATGCTCGAAACGAATAACAAGGACGGCCTAGGGGAATAGTGCGCATACCGTTGTAATCGGGCGAGTTTCTACTTTCAGATGCAACAGAAGTTTTGCGGATTGGTCAATCCGTTCGCGAGATATGGCAGTTTGGAGGTAAGAAACGCTTGAGAAACTCAAAATTTTCGCAGTTCTAATGCTCGACACGAATAACTAGAACGGCCTAGGGGAAAAGTGCGCATACCGTTGTAATCGGGCGAGTTTCTACTTTCAGATGCAACAGAAATTTTGCAGATTGGTCAATCCGTTCGCGAGATATGGCAGTTTGGATGTAAGAAACGCTTGAGAAACTCAAAATTTTCGCAGTTCTAATGCTCGACACGAATAACTAGAACGGCCTAGGGGAAAAGTACGCATACCGTTGTAATCGGGCGAGTTTCTACTTTTAGATGCAACAGAAATTTTGCGGATTGGTCAATCCGTTCGCGAGATATGGCAGTTTGGAGGTAAGAAACGCTTGAGAAACTCAAAATTTTCGCAGTTCTAATGCTCGCCACGAATAACTAGAACGGCCTAGGGGAAAAGTGCGCATACCGTTGTAATCGGGCGAGTTTCTACTTTCAGATGCAACAGAAATTTTGCGGATTGGTCAATCCGTTCGCGAGATATGGCAGTTTGGAGGTAAGAAACGCTTGAGAAAATCAAAATTTTCGCAGTTCTGATGCTCGACACGAATAACTAGAACGGTCTAGGGGAAAAGTGCGCATACCGATGTAATCGGGCGAGTTTCTACTTTTAGATGCCACAGAAATTTTGCGGATTGGTCAATCCGTTCGCGAGATATGGCAGTTTGGAGGTAAGAAACGCTTGAGAAACTCAAAATTTTCGCAGTTCTGATGCTCGACACGAATAACTAGAACGGCCTAGGGGAAAAGTGCTCATACCGTTGTAATCGGGCGAGTTTCTACTTTCAGATGCAACAGAAATTTTGCGGATTGACCAATCCTTTCGCGAGATATGGCAGTTTGGAGATAAGAAACGCTTGAGAAACTCAAAATTTTCGCAGTTCTCATGCTCGAAACGAGTAACTAGGACGGCCTAGGGGAAAAGTACGCATACCGTTGTAATCGGGAGAGTTTCTACTTTCAGATGCAACAGAAATTTTGCGGATTGGTCAATCCGTTCGCGAGATATGGCAGTTTGGAGGTAAGAAACGCTTCAGAAACTCAAAATTTTCGCAGTTCTAATGCTCGACACGAATAACTAGAACGGCCTAGGGGAAAAGTACGCATACCGTTGTAATCGGGCGAGTTTCTACTTTTAGATGCAACAGAAATTTTGCGGATTGGTCAATCCGTTCGCGAGATATGGCAGTTTGGATGTAAGAAACGCTTGAGAAACTCAAAATTTTCGCAGTTCTTATGCTCGCCACGAATAACTAGAAAGGCCTAGGGGAAAAGTGCGCATACCGTTGTAATCGGGCAAGTTTCTACTTTCAGATGCAACAGAAATTTTGCGGATTGGTCAATCCGTTCTTGAGATATGGCAGTTTGGAGGTAAGAAACGCTTGAGAAACTCAAAATTTTCGCAGTTCTGATGCTCGACACGAATAACTAGAACGGCCTAGAGGAAAAGTGCGCATACCGTTGTAATCGGGCGAGTTTCTACTTTCAGATGCAACAGAAATTTTGCGGATTGGTCAATCCGTTCGCGAGATAGGGCAGTTTGGAGGTAAGAAACGCTTGAGGAACTCAAAATTTTCGCAGTTCTGATGCTCGAAACGAATAACTAGAACGGTCTAGGGGAAAAGTGCACATACCGTTGTAATCGGGCGAGTTTCTACTTTCAGATGCAACAGAAATTTTGCGGATTGGTCAATCCGTTCGCGAGATATGGCAGTTTGGAGGTAAGAAACGCTTGAGAAACTCAAAATTTTCGCAGTTCTGATGCTCGAAACGAATAACTAGAACGGCCTAGGGGAAAACTACACCTACCGTTGTAAGCGGGCGAGTTTCTACTTTCAGATGCAACAGAAATTTTGCGGATTGGTCAATCCGTTCGCGAGATATGGCAGTTTGGAGGTAAGAAACGCTTGAGAAACTCAAAATTTTCGCAGTTCTGATGCTCGAAACGAATAACTAGAACCGCCTAGGGGAAAAGTGCGCATACCGTTGTAACCGGGCGAGTTTCTACTTTCAGATGCAACAGAAATTTTGCGGATTGGTCAATCCGTTCTTGAGATATGGCAGTTTGGAGGTAAGAAACGCTTGAGAAACTCAAAATTTTCGCAGTTCTGATGCTCGACACGAATAACTAGAACGGCCTAGGGGAAAAGTGCGCATACCGTTGTAATCGGGCGAGTTTCTACTTTCAGATGCAACAGAAATTTTGCGGATTGATCCATCCGTTCGCGAGATATGGCAGTTTGGAGATAAGAAACGCTTGAGAAACTCAAAATTTTCGCAGTTCTAATGCTCGCCACGAATAACTAGAACGGCCTAGGGGAAAAGTGCGCATACCGTTGTAATCGGGCAAGTTTCTACTTTCAGATGCAACAGAAATTTTGCGGATTGGTCAATCCGTTCTTGAGATATGGCAGTTTGGAGGTAAGAAACGCTTGAGAAACTCAAAATTTTCGCAGTTCTGATGCTCGACACGAATAACTAGAACGGCCTAGAGGAAAAGTGCGCATACCGTTGTAATCGGGCGAGTTTCTACTTTCAGATGCAACAGTAATTTTGCGGATTGGTCAATCCGTTCGCGAGATATGGCAGTTTGGAGGTAAGAAACGCTTGAGAAACTCAAAATTTTCGCAGTTCTGATGCTCGAAACGAATAACTAGAACCGCCTAGGGGAAAAGTGCGCATACCGTTGTAACCGGGCGAGTTTCTACTTTCAGATGCAACAGAAATTTTGCGGATTGATCAATCCGTTCGCGAGATATGGCAGTTTGGAGATAAGAAACGCTTGAGAAACTCAAAATTTTCGCAGTTCTGATGCTCGAAACGAATAACTAGAACCGCCTAGGGGAAAAGTGCGCATACCGTTGTAATCGGGCGAGTTTCTACTTTCAGATGCAACAGAAATTTTGCGGATTGATTAATCCGTTCGCGAGATATGGCAGTTTGGAGGTAAGAAACGCTTGAGAAACTAAAAATTTTCGCAGTTCTGATGCTCGAAACGAATAACTAGAACCGCCTAGGGGAAAAGTGCGCATACCGTTGTAACCGGGCGAGTTTCTACTTTCAGATGCAACAGAAATTTTGCGGATTGGTCAATCCGTTCTTGAGATATGGCAGTTTGGAGGTAAGAAACGCTTGAGAAACTCAAAATTTTCGCAGTTCTGATGCTCGACACGAATAACTAGAACGGCCTAGGGGAAAAGTGCGCATACCGTTGTAATCGGGCGAGTTTCTACTTTCAGATGCAACAGAAATTTTGCGGATTGATCCATCCGTTCGCGAGATATGGCAGTTTGAAGATAAGAAACGCTTGAGAAACTCAAAATTTTCGCAGTTCTAATGCTCGCCACGAATAACTAGAACGGCCTAGGGGAAAAGTGCGCATACCGTTGTAATCGGGCAAGTTTCTACTTTCAGATGCAACAGAAATTTTGCGGATTGGTCAATCCGTTCTTGAGATATGGCAGTTTGGAGGTAAGAAACGCTTGAGAAACTCAAAATTTTCGCAGTTCTGATGCTCGACACGAATAACTAGAACGGCCTAGAGGAAAAGTGCGCATACCGTTGTAATCGGGCGAGTTTCTACTTTCAGATGCAACAGTAATTTTGCGGATTGGTCAATCCGTTCGCGAGATATGGCAGTTTGGAGGTAAGAAACGCTTGAGAAACTCAAAATTTTCGCAGTTCTGATGCTCGAAACGAATAACTAGAACCGCCTAGGGGAAAAGTGCGCATACCGTTGTAACCGGGCGAGTTTCTACTTTCAGATGCAACAGAAATTTTGCGGATTGATCAATCCGTTCGCGAGATATGGCAGTTTGGAGATAAGAAACGCTTGAGAAACTCAAAATTTTCGCAGTTCTGATGCTCGAAACGAATAACTAGAACCGCCTAGGGGAAAAGTGCGCATACCGTTGTAATCGGGCGAGTTTCTACTTTCAGATGCAACAGAAATTTTGCGGATTGATTAATCCGTTCGCGAGATATGGCAGTTTGGAGGTAAGAAACGCTTGAGAAACTAAAAATTTTCGCAGTTCTGATGCTCGAAACGAATAACTAGAACGGCCTAGGGGAAAACTACACCTACCGTTGTAATCGGGAGAGTTTCTACTTTCAGATGCAACAGAAATTTTGCGGATTGGTCGATCCGTTCGCGAGATATGGCAGCTTGGATGTAAGAAACGCTTGAGAAACTCAAAATTTTCGCAGTTCTGATGCTCGACACGAATAACTAGAACGGCCTAGGGGAAAAGTGCGCATACCGTTGTAATCGGGCGAGTTTCTACATTCAGATGCAACAGAAATTTTGCGGATTGGTCAATCCGTTCGCGAGATATGGCAGTTTGGAGGTAAGAAACGCTTGAGAAACTCAAAATTTTCGCAGTTCTGATGCTCGACACGAATAACTAGAACGGCCTAGGGGAAAAGTGCGCATATCGTTGTAATCGGGCGAGTTTCTACTTTCAGATGCAACAGAAATTATGCGGATTGGTCAATCCGTTCGCGTGATATGGCCGTTTGGATGTAAGAAACGCTTGAGAAACTCAAAATTTTCGCAGTTCTGATGCTCGAAACGAATAAAAAGAACGGACTAGGGGAAAAGCGCGCATACCGTTGTAATCGGGCGAGATTCTACTTTTAGATGCAACAGAAATTTTGCGGATTGGTCAATCCGTTCGCGAGATATGGCAGTTTGGAGGTAAGAAACGTTTGAGAAACTCAAAATTTTCGCAGTTCTGATGCTCGAAACGAGTAACTAGAACGGCCTAGGGGAAAAGTACGCATACCGTTGTAATCGGGCGAGTTTCTACTTTTAGTTGCAACAGAAATTTTGCGGATTGGTCAATCCGTTCGCGAGATGTGGCAGTTTGCAGGTAAGAAACGCTTGAGAAACTCAAAATTTGCGCAGTTCTGATGCTCGACACGAATAACTAGAACGGCCTAGGGGAAAAGTGCTCATACCGTTGTAATCGGGCGAGTTTCTACTTTCAGATGCAACAGAAATTTTGCGGATTGGTCAGTCCTTTCGCGAGATATGGCAGTTTGGAGATAAGAAACGCTTGAGAAACTCAAAATTTTCGCAGTTCTGATGCTCGAAACGAATGACTAGAACGGCCTAGGGGAGAAGTACGGATACCGTTGTAATCGGGAGAGTTTCTACTTTCAGATGCAACAGAAATTTTGCGGATTGGTCAATCCGTTCGCGAGATATGGCAGTTTGGAGGTAAGAAACGCTTGAGAAACTCAAAATTTTCGCAGTTCTGATGCTCGGAACGAATAACTAGAACGGCCTAGGGGAAAACTACACCTACCGTTGTAATCGGGCGAGTTTCTACTTTCAGAAGCAACAGAAATTTTGCGGATTGGTCAATCCGTTCGCGAGATATGGCAGTTTGGAGGTAAGAAACGCTTCAGAAACTCAAAATTTGCGCAGTTCTGATGCTCGACACGAATAACTAGAACGGCCTAGGGGAAAAGTGCTCATACCGTTGTAATCGGGCGAGTTTCTACTTTCAGATGCAACAGAAATTTTGCGGATTGGTCAATCCTTTCGCGAGATATGGCAGTTTGGAGATAAGAAACGCTTGAGAAACTCAAAATTTTCGCAGTTCTGATGCTCGAAACGAATGACTAGAACGGCCTAGGGGAGAAGTACGGATACCGTTGTAATCGGGAGAGTTTCTACTTTCAGATGCAACAGAAATTTTGCGGATTGGTCAATCCGTTCGCGAGATATGGCAGTTTGGAGGTAAGAAACGCTTGAGAAACTCAAAATTTTCGCAGTTCTGATGCTCGGAACGAATAACTAGAACGGCCTAGGGGAAAACTACACCTACCGTTGTAATCGGGCGAGTTTCTACTTTCAGAAGCAACAGAAATTTTGCGGATTGGTCAATCCGTTCGCGGATTTGGCAGTTTGGAGGTAAGAAACGCTTGAGAAACTCAAAATTTTCGCAGTTCTGATGCTCGAAATGAATAACTGGAACGGCCTAGGGGAAAACTACACCTCCCGTTGTAATCGGGCGAGTTTCTACTTTCAGATGCAACAGAAATTTTGGGGATTGGTCAATCCGTTCGCGACATATGGCAGTTTGGAGGTAAGAAACGCTTGAGAAACTCAAAATTTTCGCAGTTCTAATGCTCGACACGAATAACTAGAACGGCATAGGGGAAAAGTGCGCATACCGTTGTAATCGGGCGAGTTTCTACTTTCAGATGCAACAGAAATTTTGCAGATTCGTCAATCCGTTCGCGCGATATGGCAGTTTGGAGGTAAGAAACGCTTGAGAAACTCAAAATTTTCGCAGTTCTAATGCTCGACACGAATAACTAGAACGGCCTAGGGGAGAATTACGCATACCGTTGTAATCGGGCGAGTTTCTACTTTTAGATGCAACAGAAATTTTTCGGGTTGGTCAATCCGTTCGCGAGATATGGCAGTTTGGAGGTAAGAAACGCTTCAGAAACTCAAAATTTTCGCAGTTCTGATGCTCGACACGAATAACTAGAACGGCCTAGGGGAAAAGTGCTCATACCGTTGTAATCGGGCGAGTTTCTACTTTCAGATGCAACAGAAATTTTGCGGATTGGTCAATCCGTTCTTGAGATATGGCAGTTTGGATGTAAGAAACGCTTGAGAAACTCAAAATTTTCGCAGTTCTGATGCTCGACACGAATAACTAGAACGGCCTAGGGGAAAAGTGCGCATACCGTTGTAATCGGGCGAGTTTCTACTTTCAGATGCAACAGAAATTTTGCGGATTGATCCATCCGTTCGCGAGATATGGCAGTTTGGAGATAAGAAACGCTTGAGAAACTCAAAATTTTCGCAGTTCTAATGCTCGCCACGAATAACTAGAACGGCCTAGGGGAAAAGTGCGCATACCGTTGTAATCGGGCAAGTTTCTACTTTCAGATGCAACAGAAATTTTGCGGATTGGTCAATCCGTTCTTGAGATATGGCAGTTTGGAGGTAAGAAACGCTTGAGAAACTCAAAATTTTCGCAGTTCTGATGCTCGACACGAATAACTAGAACGGCCTAGAGGAAAAGTGCGCATACCGTTGTAATCGGGCGAGTTTCTACTTTCAGATGCGACAGAAATTTTGCGGATTGGTCAATCCGTTCGCGAGATAGGGCAGTTTGGATGTAAGAAACGCTTGAGGAACTCAAAATTTTCGCAGTTCTGATGCTCGAAACGAATAACTAGAACGGTCTAGGGGAAAAGTACGCATACCGTTGTAATCGGGCGAGTTTCTACTTTTAGATGCAACAGAAATTTTGCGGATTGGTCAATCCGTTCGCGAGATATGGCAGTTTGGAGGTAAGAAACGCTTGAGAAACTCAACATTTTCGCAGTTCTGATGCTCGACACGAATAACTAGAACGGCCTAGGGGAACAGTGCGCATACCGTTGTAATCGGGCGAGTTTCTACTTTCAGATGCAACAGAAATTTTGCGGATTGGTCAATCCGTTCGCGAGATATGGCAGTTTGGAGGTAAGAAACGCTTGAGAAACTCAAAATTTTCGCAGTTCTGATGCTCGAAACGAACAACTAGAACGGCCTAGGGGAAAACTACACCTACCGTTGTAAGCGGGCGAGTTTCTACTTTCAGATGCAACAGAAATTTTGCGGATTGGTCAATCCGTTCGCGAGATATGGCAGTTTGGAGGTAAGAAACGCTTGAGAAACTCAAAATTTTCGCAGTTCTGATGCTCGAAACGAATAACTAGAACCGCCTAGGGGAAAAGTGCGCATACCGTTGTAACCGGGCGAGTTTCTACTTTCAGATGCAACAGAAATTTTGCGGATTGATCAATCCGTTCGCGAGATATGGCAGTTTGGAGATAAGAAACGCTTGAGAAACTCAAAATTTTCGCAGTTCTGATGCTCGAAACGAATAACTAGAACCGCCTAGGGGAAAAGTGCGCATACCGTTGTAATCGGGCGAGTTTCTACTTTCAGATGCAACAGAAATTTTGCGGATTGATTAATCCGTTCGCGAGATATGGCAGTTTGGAGGTAAGAAACGCTTGAGAAACTAAAAATTTTCGCAGTTCTGATGCTCGAAACGAATAACTAGAACGGCCTAGGGGAAAACTACACCTACCGTTGTAATCGGGAGAGTTTCTACTTTCAGATGCAACAGAAATTTTGCGGATTGGTCAATCCGTTCGCGGGATATGGCAGTTTGGATGTAAGAAACGCTTGAGAAACTCAAAATTTTCGCAGTTCTGATGCTCGACACGAATAACTAGAACGGCCTAGGGGAAAAGTGCGCATACCGTTGTAATCGGGCGAGTTTCTACATTCAGATGCAACAGAAATTTTGCGGATTGGTCAATCCGTTCGCGAGGTATGGCAGTTTGGAGGTAAGAAACGCTTGAGAAACTCAAAATTTTCGCAGTTCTGATGCTCGACACGAATAACTAGAACGGCCTAGGGGAAAAGTGCGCATATCGTTGTAATCGGGCGAGTTTCTACTTTCAGATGCAAGAGAAATTATGCGGATTGGTCAATCCGTTCGCGTGATATGGCCGTTTGGATGTAAGAAACGCTTGAGAAACTCAAAATTTTCGCAGTTCTGATGCTCGAAACGAATAAAAAGAACGGACTAGGGGAAAAGTGCGCATACCGTTGTAATCGGGCGAGTTTCTACTTTTAGATGCAACAGAAATTTTGCGGATTGGTCAATCCGTTCGCGAGATATGGCAGTTTGGAGGTAAGAAACGTTTGAGAAACTCAAAATTTTCGCAGTTCTGATGCTCGAAACGAGTAACTAGAACGGCCTAGGGGAAAAGTACGCATACCGTTGTAATCGGGCGAGTTTCTACTTTTAGTTGCAACAGAAATTTTGCGGATTGGTCAATCCGTTCGCGAGATGTGGCAGTTTGCAGGTAAGAAACGCTTGAGAAACTCAAAATTTGCGCAGTTCTGATGCTCGACACGAATAACTAGAACGGCCTAGGGGAAAAGTGCTCATACCTTTGTAATCGGGCGAGTTTCTACTTTCAAATGCAACAGAAATTTTGCGGATTGGTCAATCCTTTCGCGAGATATGGCAGTTTGGAGATAAGAAACGCTTGAGAAACTCAAAATTTTCGCAGTTCTGATGCTCGAAACGAATGACTAGAACGGCCTAGGGGAGAAGTACGGATACCGTTGTAATCGGGAGAGTTTCTACTTTCAGATGCAACAGAAATTTTGCGGATTGGTCAATCCGTTCGCGAGATATGGCAGTTTGGAGGTAAGAAACGCTTGAGAAACTCAAAATTTTCGCAGTTCTGATGCTCGGAACGAATAACTAGAACGGCCTAGGGGAAAACTACACCTACCGTTGTAATCGGGCGAGTTTCTACTTTCAGAAGCAACAGAAATTTTGCGGATTGGTCAATCCGTTCGCGAGATATGGCAGTTTGGAGGTAAGAAACGCTTCAGAAACTCAAAATTTGCGCAGTTCTGATGCTCGACACGAATAACTAGAACGGCCTAGGGGAAAAGTGCTCATACCGTTGTAATCGGGCGAGTTTCTACTTTCAGATGCAACAGAAATTTTGCGGATTGGTCAATCCTTTCGCGAGATATGGCAGTTTGGAGATAAGAAACGCTTGAGAAACTCAAAATTTTCGCAGTTCTGATGCTCGAAACGAATGACTAGAACGGCCTAGGGGAGAAGTACGGATACCGTTGTAATCGGGAGAGTTTCTACTTTCAGATGCAACAGAAATTTTGCGGATTGGTCAATCCGTTCGCGAGATATGGCAGTTTGGAGGTAAGAAACGCTTGAGAAACTCAAAATTTTCGCAGTTCTGATGCTCGGAACGAATAACTAGAACGGCCTAGGGGAAAACTACACCTACCGTTGTAATCGGGCGAGTTTCTACTTTCAGAAGCAACAGAAATTTTGCGGATTGGTCAATCCGTTCGCGGATTTGGCAGTTTGGAGGTAAGAAACGCTTGAGAAACTCAAAATTTTCGCAGTTCTGATGCTCGAAATGAATAACTGGAACGGCCTAGGGGAAAACTACACCTCCCGTTGTAATCGGGCGAGTTTCTACTTTCAGATGCAACAGAAATTTTGCGGATTGGTCAATCCGTTCGCGACATATGGCAGTTTGGAGGTAAGAAACGCTTGAGAAACTCAAAATTTTCGCAGTTCTAATGCTCGACACGAATAACTAGAACGGCATAGGGGAAAAGTGCGCATACCGTTGTAATCGGGCGAGTTTCTACTTTCAGATGCAACAGAAATTTTGCAGATTCGTCAATCCGTTCGCGCGATATGGCAGTTTGGAGGTAAGAAACGCTTGAGAAACTCAAAATTTTTGCTGTTCTAATGCTCGACACGAATAACTAGAACGGCCTAGGGGAGAATTACGCATACCGTTGTAATCGGGCGAGTTTCTACTTTTAGATGCAACAGAAATTTTTCGGGTTGGTCAATCCGTTCGCGAGATATGGCAGTTTGGAGGTAAGAAACGCTTCAGAAACTCAAAATTTTCGCAGTTCTGATGCTCGAAACGAATAACTAGAACGGCCTAGGGGAAAAGGGCGCATACCGTTGTAATCGGGCGAGTTTCTACTTTTAGATGCAACAGAAATTTTGCGGATTGGTCAATCCGTTCGCGAGATATGGCAGTTTGGAGGTAAGAAACGCTTGAGAAACTCAAAATTTTCGCAGTTCTGATGCTCGACACGAATAACTAGAACGGTCTAGGGGAAAAGTGCGCATACCGTTGTAATCGGGCGAGTTTCTACTTTTAGATGCAACAGAAATTTTGCGGATTGGTCAATCCGTTCGCGAGATATGGCAGTTTGGAGGTAAGAAACGCTTGAGAAACTCAAAATTTTCGCAGTTCTGATGCTCGACACGAATAACTAGAACGGCCTAGGGGAAAAGTGCTCATACCGTTGTAATCGGGCGAGTTTCTACTTTCAGATGCAACAGAAATTTTGCGGATTGGTCAATCCTTTCGCGAGATATGGCAGTTTGGAGATAAGAAACGCTTGAGAAACTCAAAATTTTCGCAGTTCTGATGCTCGAAACGAATGACTAGAACGGCCTAGGGGAGAAGTACGGATACCGTTGTAATCGGGAGAGTTTCTACTTTCAGATGCAACAGAAATTTTGCGGATTGGTCAATCCGTTCGCGAGATATGGCAGTTTGGAGGTAAGAAACGCTTGAGAAACTCAAAATTTTCGCAGTTCTGATGCTCGGAACGAATAACTAGAACGGCCTAGGGGAAAACTACACATACCGTTGTAATCGGGCGAGTTTCTACTTTCAGATGCAACAGAAATTTTGCGGATTGGTCAATCCTTTCGCGAGATATGGCAGTTTGGAGATAAGAAACGCTTGAGAAACTCAAAATTTTCGCAGTTCTGATGCTCGAAACGAATGACTAGAACGGCCTAGGGGAGAAGTACGCATACCGTTGTAATCGGGAGAGTTTCTACTTTCAGATGCAACAGAAATTTTGCGGATTGGTCAATCCGTTCGCGAGATATGGCAGTTTAGAGGTAAGAAACGCTTGAGAAACTCAAAATTTTCGCAGTTCTGATGCTCGACACGAATAACTAGAACGGTCTAGGGGAAAAGTGCGCATACCGTTGTAATCGGGCGAGTTTCTACTTTTAGATGCAACAGAAATTTTGCGGATTGGTCAATCCGTTCGCGAGATGTGGCAGTTTGGAGGTAAGAAACGCTTGAGAAACTCAAAATTTTCGCAGTTCTGATGCTCGACACGAATAACTAGAACGGCCTAGGGGAAAAGTGCTCATACCGTTGTAATCGGGCGAGTTTCTACTTTCAGATGCAACAGAAATTTTGCGGATTGACCAATCCTTTCGCGAGATATGGCAGTTTGGAGATAAGAAACGCTTGAGAAACTCAAAATTTTCGCAGTTCTCATGCTCGAAACGAGTAACTAGGACGGCCTAGGGGAAAAGTGCTCATACCGTTGTATTCGGGCGAGTTTCTACTTTCAGATGCAACAGAAATTTTGCGGATTGGTCAATCCTTTCGCGAGATATGGCAGTTTGGAGATAAGAAACGCTTGAGAAACTCAAAATTTTCGCAGTTCTGATGCTCGAAACGAATGACTAGAACGGCCTAGGGGAAAAGTGCGCATACCGTTGTAATCGGGCGAGTTTCTACTTTCAGATGCAACAGAAATTTTGCAGATTGGTCAATCCGTTCGCGAGATATGGCAGTTTGGAGGTAAGAAACGCTTGAGAAACTCAAAATTTTCGCCGTTCTAATGCTCGACACGAATAACTAGAACGGCCTAGGGGAAAAGTACGCATACCGTTGTAATCGGGCGAGTTTCTACTTTTAGATGCAACAGAAATTTTGCGGATTGGTCAATCCGTTCGCGAGATATGGCAGTTTGGAAGTAAGAAACGCTTGAGAAACTCAAAATTTTCGCAGTTCTAATGCTCGCCACGAATAACTAGAACGGCCTAGGGGAAAAGTGCGCATACCGTTGTAATCGGGCAAGTTTCTACTTTCAGATGCAACAGAAATTTTGCGGATTGGTCAATCCGTTCTTGAGATATGGCAGTTTGGAGGTAAGAAACGCTTGAGAAACTCAAAATTTTCGCAGTTCTGATGCTCGAAACGAGTAACTAGAACGGCCTAGGGGAAAAGTACGCATACCGTTGTAATCGGGCGAGTTTCTGCTTTTAGATGCAACAGAAATTTTGCGGATTGATCAATCCGTTCGCGAGATATGGCAGTTTGGAGGTAAGAAACGCTTGAGAAACTCAAAATTTTCGCATTTCTGATGCTCGAAACGAATAACTAGAACCGCCTAGGGGAAAAGTGCGCATACCGTTGTAATCGGGCGAGTTTCTACTTTCAGATGCAACAGAAATTTTGCGGATTGATCAATCCGTTCGCGAGATATGGCAGTTTGGAGATAAGAAACGCTTGAGAAACTCAAAATTTTCGCAGTTCTGATGCTCGAAACGAATAACAAGAACGGCCTAGGGGAAAAGTGCGCATACCGTTGTAATCGGGCGAGTTTCTACTTTCAGATGCAACAGAAATTTTGCGGATTGATTAATTCGTTCGCGAGATATGGCAGTTTGGAGGTAAGAAACGCTTGAGAAACTCAAAATTTTCGCAGTTCTGATGCTCGACACGAATAACTAGAACGGCCTAGGGGAAAGTGCGCATACCGTTGTAATCGGGCGAGTTTCTACTTTCAGATGCAACAGAAATTTTGCGGATTGGTCAATCCATTCGCGAGATATGGCAGTTTGGAGGTAAGAAACGCTTGAGAAACTCAAAATTTTCGCAGTTCTGATGCTCGATACGAGTAACTAGAACGGCCTAGGGGAAAAGTACGCATACCGTTGTAATCGGGCGAGTTTCTACTTTTAGATGCAACAGAAATTTTGCGGATTGATCCATCCGTTCGCGAGATATGGCGGTTTGGAGGTAAGAAACGCTTGAGAAACTCAAAATTTTCGCAGTTTTGAAGCTCGAAACGAGTAACTAGAACGGCCTAGGGGAAAAGTGCGCATACCGTTGTAATCGGGCGAGTTTCTACTTTCAGATGCAACAGAAATTTTGCGGATTGGTCAATCCGTTCGCGAGATATGGCAGTTTGGAGGTAAGAAACGCTTGAGAAACTCAAAATTTTCGCAGTTCTGATGCTCGAAATGAATAACTGGAACGGCCTAGGGGAAAACTACACCTACCGTTGTAATCGGGCGAGTTTCTACTTTCAGATGCAACAGAAATTTTGCGGATTGATCAATCCGTTCGCGAGATATGGCAGTTTGGAGTTAAGAAACGCTGGAGAAACTCAAAATTTTCGCAGTTCTGATGCTCGAAACGAGTAACTAGAACGGCCTAGGGGAAAAGTACGCATACCGTTGTAATCGGGCGAGTTTCTACTTTTAGATGCAACAGAAATTTTGCGGATTGATCAATCCGTTCGCGAGATATGGCGGTTTGGAGGTAAGAAACGCTTGAGAAACTCAAAATTTTCGCAGTTCTGATGCTCGAAACGAATAACTAGAACCGCCTAGGGGAGAAGTACGCATACCGTTGTAATCGGGCGAGTTTCTACTTTCAGATGGCACAGAAATTTTGCGGATTGATCAATCCGTTCGCGAGATATGGCCGTTTGGATTTAAGAAACGCTTAAGGACCTCAAAATTTTCGCATTTCTGATGCTCGAAACGAATAACTAGAACGGCCTAGGGGAAAAGTGCGCATACCGTTGTAATCGGGCGAGTTTCTACTTTCAGATGCAACAGAAATTTTGCGGATTCATCAATCCGTTCGCGTGATATGGCAGTTTGGAGATAAGAAACGCTTGAGAAACTCAAAATTTTCGCAGTTCTGATGCTCGAAACGAATGACTAGAACGGCCTAGGGGAGAAGTACGCATACCGTTGTAATCGGGCGAGTTTCTACTTTCAGATGGCACAGAAATTTTGCGGATTGATCAATCCGTTCGCGAGATATGGCAGGTTGGAGATAAGAAACGCTTGAGAAACTCAAAATTTTCGCAGTTTTGATGCTCGAAACGAGTAACTAGAACGGCCTAGGGGAAAAAGGCGCATACCGTTGTAATCGGGCGAGTTTCTACTTTCAGATGCAACAGCAATTTTGCGGATTGGTCAATCCGTTCGCGAGATATGGCAGTTTGGAGGTAAGAAACGCTTGAGAAACTCAAAATTTTCGCAGTTCTGATGCTCGACACGAATAACTAGAACGGCCTAGGGGAAAAGTGCGCATACCGTTGTAATCGGGCGAGTTTCTACTTTCAGATGCAACAGAAATTTTGCGGATTGGTCAATCCGTTCGCGAGATATGGCAGTTTGGAGGTAAGAAACGCTTGAGAAACTCAAAATTTTTGCAGTTCTGATGCTCGAAACGAATAACTAGAACGGCCTAGGGGAAAACTACACCTACCGTTGTAAGCGGGCGAGTTTCTACTTTCAGATGCAACAGAAATTTTGCGGATTGGTCAATCCGTTCGCGAGATATGGCAGTTTGGAGTTAAGAAACGCTGGAGAAACTCAAAATTTTCGCAGTTCTGATGCTCGAAACGAGTAACTAGAACCGCCTAGGGGAAAAGTGCGCATACCGTTGTAATCGGGCGAGTTTCTACTTTCAGATGCAACAGAAGTTTTGCGGATTGATCAATCCGTTCGAGAGATATGGCAGTTTGGAGATAAGAAACGCTTGAGAAACTCAAAATTTTCGCAGTTCTGATGCTCGAAACGAATAACAAGAACGGCCTAGGGGAAAAGTGCGCATACCGTTGTAATCGGGCGAGTTTCTACTTTCAGAGGCAACAGAAATTTTGCGGATTGATTAATCCGTTCGCGAGATATGGCAGTTTGGAGGTAAGAAACGCTTGAGAAACTCAAAATTTTCGCAGTTCTGATGCTCGACACGAATAACCAGAACGGCCTAGGGGAAAAGGGCGCATACCGTTGTAATCGGGCGAGTTTCTACTTTCAGATGCAACAGAAATTTTGCGGATTGATCAATCCGTTCGCGAGATATGGCAGTTTGGAGGTAAGAAACGCTTGAGAAACTCAAAATTTTCGCAGTTCTGATGCTCGAAATGAATAACTGGAACGGCCTAGGGGAAAACTACACCTACCGTTGTAATCGGGCGAGTTTCTACTTTCAGATGCAACAGAAATTTTGCGGATTGATCAATCCGTTCGCGAGATATGGCAGTTTGGAGTTAAGAAACGCTGGAGAAACTCAAAATTTTCGCAGTTCTGATGCTCGAAACGAGTAACTAGAACGGCCTAGGGGAAAAGTACGCATACCGTTGTAATCGGGCGAGTTTCTACTTTTAGATGCAACAGAAATTTTGCGGATTGATCAATCCGTTCGCGAGATATGGCGGTTTGGAGGTAAGAAACGCTTGAGAAACTCAAAATTTTCGCAGTTCTGATGCTCGAAACGAATAACTAGAACCGCCTAGGGGAGAAGTACGCATACCCTTGTAATCGGGCGAGTTTCTACTTTCAGATGGCACAGAAATTTTGCGGATTGATCAATCCGTTCGCGAGATATGGCCGTTTGGATTTAAGAAACGCTTAAGGACCTCAAAATTTTCGCATTTCTGATGCTCGAAACGAATAACTAGAACGGCCTAGGGGAAAAGTGCGCATACCGTTGTAATCGGGCGAGTTTCTACTTTCAGATGCAACAGAAATTTTGCGGATTCATCAATCCGTTCGCGTGATATGGCAGTTTGGAGATAAGAAACGCTTGAGAAACTCAAAATTTTCGCAGTTCTGATGCTCGAAACGAATGACTAGAACGGCCTAGGGGAGAAGTACGCATACCGTTGTAATCGGGCGAGTTTCTACTTTCAGATGGCACAGAAATTTTGCGGATTAATCAATCCGTTCGCGAGATATGGCAGGTTGGAGATAAGAAACGCTTGAGAAACTCAAAATTTTCGCAGTTTTGATGCTCGAAACGAGTAACTAGAACGGCCTAGGGGAAAAAGGCGCATACCGTTGTAATCGGGCGAGTTTCTACTTTCAGATGCAACAGCAATTTTGCGGATTGGTCAATCCGTTCGCGAGATATGGCAGTTTGGAGGTAAGAAACGCTTGAGAAACTCAAAATTTTCGCAGTTCTGATGCTCGACACGAATAACTAGAACGGCCTAGGGGAAAAGTGCGCATACCGTTGTAATCGGGCGAGTTTCTACTTTCAGATGCAACAGAAATTTTGCGGATTGGTCAATCCGTTCGCGAGATATGGCAGTTTGGAGGTAAGAAACGCTTGAGAAACTCAAAATTTTTGCAGTTCTGATGCTCGAAACGAATAACTAGAACGGCCTAGGGGAAAACTACACCTACCGTTGTAAGCGGGCGAGTTTCTACTTTCAGATGCAACAAAAATTTTGCGGATTGGTCAATCCGTTCGCGAGATATGGCAGTTTGGAGTTAAGAAACGCTGGAGAAACTCAAAATTTTCGCAGTTCTGATGCTCGAAACGAGTAACTAGAACCGCCTAGGGGAAAAGTGCGCATACCGTTGTAATCGGGCGAGTTTCTACTTTCAGATGCAACAGAAGTTTTGCGGATTGATCAATCCGTTCGCGAGATATGGCAGTTTGGAGATAAGAAACGCTTGAGAAACTCAAAATTTTCGCAGTTCTGATGCTCGAAACGAATAACAAGAACGGCCTAGGGGAAAAGTGCGCATACCGTTGTAATCGGGCGAGTTTCTACTTTCAGAGGCAACAGAAATTTTGCGGATTGATTAATCCGTTCGCGAGATATGGCAGTTTGGAGGTAAGAAACGCTTGAGAAACTCAAAATTTTCGCAGTTCTGATGCTCGACACGAATAACCAGAACGGCCTAGGGGAAAAGGGCGCATACCGTTGTAATCGGGCGAGTTTCTACTTTCAGATGCAACAGAAATTTTGCGGATTGATCAATCCGTTCGCGAGATATGGCAGTTTGGAGGTAAGAAACGCTTGAGAAACTCAAAATTTTCGCAGTTCTGATGCTCGAAATGAATAACTGGAACGGCCTAGGGGAAAACTACACCTACCGTTGTAATCGGGCGAGTTTCTACTTTCAGATGCAACAGAAATTTTGCGGATTGATCAATCCGTTCGCGAGATATGGCAGTTTGGAGTTAAGAAACGCTGGAGAAACTCAAAATTTTCGCAGTTCTGATGCTCGAAACGAGTAACTAGAACGGCCTAGGGGAAAAGTACGCATACCGTTGTAATCGGGCGAGTTTCTACTTTTAGATGCAACAGAAATTTTGCGGATTGATCAATCCGTTCGCGAGATATGGCGGTTTGGAGGTAAGAAACGCTTGAGAAACTCAAAATTTTCGCAGTTCTGATGCTCGAAACGAATAACTAGAACCGCCTAGGGGAAAAGTGCGCATACCGTTGTAATCGGGCGAGTTTCTACTTTCAGATGCAACAGAAATTTTGCGGATTGATCAATCCGTTCGGGAGATATGGCAGTTTGGAGATAAGAAACGCTTGAGAAACTCAAAATTTTCGCAGTTCTGATGCTCGAAACGAATAACAAGAACGGCCGAGGGGAAAAGTGCGCATACCGTTGTAATCGGGCGAGTTTCTACTTTCAGATGCAACAGAAATTTTGCGGATTGATGAATCCGTTCGCGAGATATGGCAGTTTGGAGGTAAGAAACGCTTGAGAAACTCAAAATTTTCGCAGTTCTGATGCTCGAAATGAATAACTGGAACGGCCTAGGGGAAAACTACACCTACCGTTGTAATCGGGCGAGTTTCTACTTTCAGATGCAACAGAAATTTTGCGGATTGATCAATCCGTTCGCGAGATATGGCAGTTTGGAGTTAAGAAACGCTGGAGAAACTCAAAATTTTCGCAGTTCTGATGCTCGAAACGAGTAACTAGAACGGCCTAGGGGAAAAGTACGCATACCGTTGTAATCGGGCGAGTTTCTACTTTTAGATGCAACAGAAATTTTGCGGATTGATCAATCCGTTCGCGAGATATGGCGGTTTGGAGGTAAGAAACGCTTGAGAAACTCAAAATTTTCGCAGTTCTGATGCTCGAAACGAATAACTAGAACCGCCTAGGGGAAAAGTGCGCATACCGTTGTAATCGGGCGAGTTTCTACTTTCAGACGCAACAGAAATTTTGCGGATTGATCAATCCGTTCGGGAGACATGGCAGTTTGGAGATAAGAAACGCTTGAGAAACTCAAAATTTTCGCAGTTCTGATGCTCGAAACGAATAACAAGAACGGCCGAGGGGAAAAGTGCGCATACCGTTGTAATCGGGCGAGTTTCTACTTTCAGATGCAACAGAAATTTTGGGGATTGATTAATCCGTTCGCGAGATATGGCAGTTTGGAGGTAAGAAACGCTTGAGAAACTCAAAATTTTCGCAGTTCTGATGCTCGACACGAATAACCAGAACGGCCTAGGGGAAAAGGGCGCATACCGTTGTAATCGGGCGAGTTTCTACTTTCAGATGCAACAGAAATTTTGCGGATTGATCAATCCGTTCGCGAGATATGGCAGTTTGGAGGTAAGAAACGCTTGAGAAACTCAAAATTTTCGCAGTTCTGATGCTCGAAACGAATAACTAGAACGGCCTAGGGGAAAAGTGCGCATACCGTTGTAATCGGGCGAGTTCTACTTTCAAATGCAACAAAAATTTTGCAGATTGGTCAATCCGTTCGCGAGATGTGGCAGTTTGGAATTAAGAAACGCTTGAGAAACTCAAAATTTTCGCAGTTCTGATGCTCGACACGAATAACTAGAACGGCCTAGAGGCAAAGTGCGCATACCGTTGTAATCGGGCGATTTTCTACTTTCAGATGCAACAGAAATTTTGCGGATTGGTCGATCCGTTCGCGAGATGTGGCAGTTTGGAGGTAAGAAACGCTTGAGAAACTCAAAATTTTCGCAGTTCTGATGCTCGAAACGAATAACTAGAACCGCCTAGGGGAAAAGTGCGCATACCGTTGTAATCGGGCGAGTTTCTACTTTCAGATGCAACAGAAATTTTGCGGATTGGTCAATCCGTTCGCGAGATATGGCAGTTTGGAAGTAAGAAACGCTTGAGAAACTCAAAATTTTCGCAGTTCTGATGCTCGAAACGAATAACTAGAACCGCCTAGGGGAAAAGTGCGCATACCGTTGTAATCTGGCGAGTTTCTACTTTCAGATGCAACAGAAATTTTGCGGATTTGTCAATCCGTTCGCGAGATATGGCAGTTTGGAGGTAAGAAACGCTTGAGAAACTCAAAATTTTCGCAGTTCTGATGCTCGTCACGAATAACCAGAACGGCCTAGGGGAAAAGGGCGCATACCGTTGTAATCGGGCGAGTTTCTACTTTCAGATGCAACAGAAATTTTGCGGATTGATCAATCCGTTCGCGAGATATGGCAGTTTGGAGTTAAGAAACGCTGGAGAAACTCAAAATTTTCGCAGTTCTGATGCTCGAAACGAGTAACTAGAACGGCCTAGGGGAAAAGTACGCATACCGTTGTAATCGGGCGAGTTTCTACTTTTAGATGCAACAGAAATTTTGCGGATTGATCAATCCGTTCGCGAGATATGGCGGTTTGGAGGTAAGAAACGCTTGAGAAACTCAAAATTTTCGCAGTTCTGATGCTCGAAACGAATAACTAGAACCGCCTAGGGGAAAAGTGCGCATACCGTTGTAATCGGGCGAGTTTCTACTTTCAGATGCAACAGAAATTTTGCGGATTGATCAATCCGTTCGGGAGATATGGCAGTTTGGAGATAAGAAACGCTTGAGAAACTCAAAATTTTCGCAGTTCTGATGCTCGAAACGAATAACAAGAACGGCCGAGGGGTAAAGTGCGCATACCGTTGTAATCGGGCGAGTTTCTACTTTCAGATGCAACAGAAATTTTGCGGATTGATTAATCCGTTCGCGAGATATGGCAGTTTGGAGGTAAGAAACGCTTGAGAAACTCAAAATTTTCGCAGTTCTGATGCTCGACACGAATAACAAGAACGGCCTAGGGGAAAAGGGCGCATACCGTTGTAATCGGGCGAGTTTCTACTTTCAGATCCAACAGAAATTTTGCGGATTGATCAATCCGTTCGCGAGATATGGCAGTTTGGAGGTAAGAAATGCTTGAGAAACTCAAAATTTTCGCAGTTCTGATGCTCGAAATGAATAACTGGAACGGCCTAGGGGAAAACTACACCTACCGTTGTAATCGGGCGAGTTTCTACTTTCAGATGCAACAGAAATTTTGCGGATTGATCAATCCGTTCGCGAGATATGGCAGTTTGGAGTTAAGAAACGCTGGAGAAACTCAAAATTTTCGCAGTTCTGATGCTCGAAACGAGTAACTAGAACGGCCTAGGGGAGAAGTACGCATACCGTTGTAATCGGGCGAGTTTCTACTTTTAGATGCAACAGAAATTTTGCGGATTGATCAATCCGTTCGCGAGATATGGCAGTTTGGAGGTATGAAACGCTTGAGAAACTCAAAATTTTCGCAGTTCTGATGCTCGAAACGAATAACTAGAACGGCCTAGGGGAAAACTACAACTACCGTTGTAATCGGGCGAGTTTCTACTTTCAGATGCAACAGAAATTTTGCGGATTGGTCAATCCGTTCGCGAGATATGGCAGTTTGGAGGTAAGGAACGCTTGAGAAACTCAAAATTTTCGCAGTTCTGATGCTCGAAACGAATAACTAGAACCGCCTAGGGGAAAAGTGCGCATACCGTTGTAATCGGGCGAGTTTCTACTTTCAGATGCAACAGAAATTTTGCGGATTGATCAATGCGTTCGCGAGATATGGCAGTTTGGAGATAAGAAACGCTTGAGAAACTCAAAATTTTCGCAGTTCTGATGCTCGACACGAATAACCAGAACGGCCTAGGGGAAAAGGGCGCATACCGTTGTAATCGGGCGAGTTTCTACTTTCAGATGCAACAGAAATTTTGCGGATTGATCAATCCGTTCGCGAGATATGGCAGTTTGGAGGTAAGAAAGGCTTGAGAAACTCAAAATTTTCGCAGTTCTGATGCTCGAAATGAATAACTGGAACGTCCTAGGGGAAAACTACACCTACCGTTGTAATCGGGCGAGTTTCTACTTTCAGATGCAACAGAAATTTTGCGGATTGATCAATCCGTTCGCGAGATATGGCAGTTTGGAGTTAAGAAACGCTGGAGAAACTCAAAATTTTCGCAGTTCTGATGCTCGAAACGAGTAACTAGAACGGCCTAGGGGAAAAGTACGCATACCGTTGTAATCGGGCGAGTTTCTACTTTTAGATGCAACAGAAATTTTGCGGATTGATCAATCCGTTCGCGAGATATGGCGGTTTGGAGGTAAGAAACGCTTGAGAAACTCAAAATTTTCGCAGTTCTGATGCTCGAAACGAATAACTAGAACCGCCTAGGGGAAAAGTGCGCATACCGTTGTAATCGGGCGAGTTTCTACTTTCAGATGCAACAGAAATTTTGCGGATTGGTCAATCCGTTCGCGAGATATGGCCGTTTGGATGTAAGAAACGCTTGAGAAACTCAAAATTTTCGCAGTTCTGATGCTCGAAACGAATAACTAGAACGGCCTAGGGGAAAAGTGCGCATACCGTTGTAATCGGGCGAGTTTCTACTTTCAAATGCAACAAAAATTTTGCAGATTGGTCAATCCGTTCGCGAGATGTGGCAGTTTGGAATTAAGAAACGCTTGAGAAACTCAAAATTTTCGCAGTTCTGATGCTCGAAACCAATAACTGGAACGGCCTAGGGGAAAACTACACATACCGTTGTAATCGGGCGAGTTTCTACTTTCAGATGCAACAGAAATTTTGCGGATTGGTCAATCCGTTCGCGAGATATGGCAGTTTGGAAGTAAGAAACGCTTGAGAAACTCAAAATTTTCGCAGTTCTGATGCTCGAAACGAATAACTAGAACCGCCTAGGGGAAAAGTGCGCATACCGTTGTAATCGGGCGGGTTTCTATTTTCAGATGCGCCAGAAATTTTGCGGATTGGTCAATCCGTTCGCGAGATATGGCAGTTTGTAGGTAAGAAACGCTTGAGAAACTCAAAATTTTCGCAGTTCTGATGCTCGAAACGAATAACTAGAACCGCCTAGGGGAAAAGTGCGCATACCGTTGTAATCGGGCGAGTTTCTACTTTCAAATGCAACAGAAATTTTGCGGATTGGTCAATCCGTTCGCGAGATATGGCAGTTTGGTGGTAAGAAACGCTAGAGAAACTCGATGCTCGAAACGAATAACTGGAACGGCCTAGGGGAGAACTACACATACCGTTGTAATCGGGCGAGTTTCTACTTTCAGATGCAACAGAAATTTTGCGGATTGGTCGATCCGTTCGCGAGATGTGGCAGTTTGGAATTAAGAAACGCTTGAGAAACTCAAAATTTTCGCAGTTCTGATGCTCGAAACGAATAACTAGAACGGCCTAGGGGAGAACTACACATACCGTTGTAATCGGGCGAGTTTCTACTTTCAGATGCAACAGATATTTTGCGGATTGGTCAATCCGTTCGCGAGATATGGCAGTTTAGAGATAAGAAACGCTTGAGAAACTCAAAATTTTCGCAGTTCTGATGCTCGAAACGAATGACTAGAACGGCCAAGGGGAGAAGTACGCATACCGTTGTAATCGGGCGAGTTTCTACTTTCAGATGCAACAGAA
Source organism: Ptiloglossa arizonensis (assembly GCF_051014685.1). Lineage (NCBI taxonomy): Eukaryota > Metazoa > Arthropoda > Insecta > Hymenoptera > Colletidae > Ptiloglossa > Ptiloglossa arizonensis. The sequence continues at coordinate 123,007 of NW_027479374.1, forward strand.
ATTTTGCGGTTTGATCAATCCGTTCGCGAGATATGGCAGTTTGGATATAAGGAACGCTTTAGAAACTCAAAATTTTCGCAGTTCTGATGCTCGAAACGAATAACTGGAACGGTCTAGGGGAAAACTACACATACCGTTGTAATCGGGCGAGTTTCTACTTTCAGATGCAACAGAAATTTTGCGGATTGGTCAATCCGTTCGCGAGATATGGCAGTTTGGAGGTAAGAAACGCTTGAGAAACTCAAAATTTTCGCAGTTCTGATGCTCGACACGAATAACTAGAACGGCCTAGGGGAAAACTACACATACCGTTGTAATCGGGCGAGTTTCTACTTTCAGATGCAACAGAAATTTTGCGGATTGGTCGATCCGTTCGCGAGATGTGGCAGTTTGGAATTAAGAAACGCGTGAGAAACTCAAAATTTTCGCAGTTCTGATGCTCGAAACGAAGAACTAGAACGGCCTAGGGGAGAACTACACATACCGTTGTAATCGGGCGAGTTTCTACTTTCAGATGCAACAGATATTTTGCGGATTGGTCAATCCGTTCGCGAGATATGGCAGTTTGGAGGTAAGAAACGCTTGAGAAACCCAAAATTTTCGCAGTTCTGAAGCTCGAAACGAATAACTAGAACCGCCTAGGGGAAAAGTGCGCATACCGTTGTAATCGGGCGAGTTTCTACATTCAAATGCAACAGAAATTTTGCGGATTTGTCAATCCGTTCACGAGATATGGCAGTTTGGAGGTAAGAAACGCTTGAGAAACTCAAAATTTTCGCAGTTCTGATGCTCGAAACGAATAACTGGAACGGCCTAGGGGAAAACTACACATACCGTTGTAATCGGGCGAGTTTCTACTTTCAGATACAACAGAAATTTTGCGGATTGATCAATCCGTTCGCGAGATATGGCAGTTTGGATATAAGGAACGCTTTAGAAACTCAAAATTTTCGCAGTTCTGATGCTCGAAACGAATAACTGGAACGGTCTAGGGGAAAACTACACATACCGTTGTAATCGGGCGAGTTTCTACTTTCAGATGCAACAGAAATTTTGCGGATTGGTCAATCCGTTCGCGAGATATGGCAGTTTGGAGGTAAGAAACGCTTGAGAAACTCAAAATTTTCGCAGTTCTGATGCTCGACACGAATAACTAGAACGGCCTAGGGGAAAACTACACATACCGTTGTAATCGGGCGAGTTTCTACTTTCAGATGCAACAGAAATGTTGCGGATTGGTCAATCCGTTCGCGAGATATGGCAGTTTGGAGGTAAGAAACGCTTGAGAAACTCAAAATTTTCGCAGTTCTGATGCTCGACACGAATAACTAGAACCGCCTAGGGGAAAAGTGCGCATACCGTTGTAATCGGGCGAGTTTCTACTTTCAAATGCAACAGAAATTTTGCGGATTTGTCAATCCGTTCGCGAGATATGGCAGTTTGGAGGTAAGAAACGCTTGAGAAGCTCAATATTTTCGCAGTTCTGATGCTCGAAACGAATAACTGGAACGGCCTAGGGGAAAACTACACATACCGTTGTAATCGGGCGAGTTTCTACTTTCAGATGCAACAGAAATTTTGCGGATTGGTCAATCCGTTGGCGAGATATGGCAGTTTGGAGGTAAGAAACGCTTGAGAAACTCAAAATTTTCACAGTTCTGATGCTCGACACGAATAACTAGAACGGCCTAGGGGAAAACTACACATACCGTTGTAATCGGGCGAGTTTCTACTTTCAGATGCAACAGAAATTTTGCGGATTGGTCGATCCGTTCGCGAGATGTGGCAGTTTGGAATTAAGAAACGCTTGAGAAACTCAAAATTTTCGCAGTTCTGCTGCTCGAAACGAATAACTAGAACGGCCTAGGGGAGAACTACACATACCGTTGTAATCGGGCGAGTTTCTACTTTCAGATGGAACAGAAATTTTGCGGATTGGTCAATCCGTTCGCGAGATATGGCAGTTTGGAGGTAAGAAACGCTTGAGAAACTCAAAATTTTCGCAGTTCTGATGCTCGAAACGAATAACTAGAACCGCCTAGGGGAAAAGTGCGCATACCGTTGTAATCGGGCGAGTTTCTACTTTCAAATGCAACAGAAATTTTGCGGATTTGTCAATCCGTTCGCGAGATATGGCAGTTTGGAGGTAAGAAACGCTTGAGAAACTCAATATTTTCGCAGTTCTGATGCTCGAAACGAATAACTGGAACGGCCTAGGGGAAAACTACACATACCGTTGTAATCGGGCGAGTTTCTACTTTCAGATGCAACAGAAATTTTGCAGATTGGTCGATCGGTTCGCGAGATGTGGCAGTTTGGAATTAAGAAACGCTTGAGAAACTCAAAATTTTCGCAGTTCTGCTGCTCGAAACGAATAACTAGAACGGCCTAGGGGAGAACTACACATACCGTTGTAATCGGGCGAGTTTCTACTTTCAAATGCAACAGAAATTTTGCGGATTTGTCAATCCGTTCGCGAGATATGGCAGTTTGGAGGTAAGAAACGCTTGAGAAACTCAATATTTTCGCAGTTCTGATGCTCGAAACGAATAACTGGAACGGCCTAGGGGAAAACTACACATACCGTTGTAATCGGGCGAGTTTCTACTTTCAGATGCAACAGAAATTTTGCGGATTGGTCAATCCGTTCGCGAGATATGGCAGTTTGGAGATAAGAAACGCTTGAGAAACTCAAAATTTTCGCAGTTCTGATGCTCGACACGAATAACTAGAACGGCCTAGGGGAAAACTACACATACCGTTGTAATCGGGCGAGTTTCTACTTCCAGATGCAACAGAAATTTTGCGGATTGGTCGATCCGTTCGCGAGATGTGGCAGTTTGGAAATAAGAAACGCTTGAGAAACTCAAAATTTTCGCAGTTCTGATGCTCGAAACGAATAACTAGAACGGCCTAGGGGAGAACTACACATACCGTTGTAATCGGGCGAGTTTCTACTTTCAGATGCAACAGAAATTTTGCGGATTGGTCAATCCGTTCGCGAGATATGGCAGTTTGGAGGTAAGACACGCTTGAGAAACCCAAAATTTTCGCAGTTCTGATGCTCGAAACGAATAACTAGAACCGCCTAGGGGAAAAGTGCGCATACCGTTGTAATCGGGCGAGTTTCTACATTCAAATGCAACAGAAATTTTGCGGATTTGTCAATCCGTTCGCGAGATATGGCAGTTTGGAGGTAAGAAACGCTTGAGAAACTCAAAATTTTCGCAGTTCTGATGCTCGAAACGAATAACTGGAACGGCCTAGGGGAAAACTACACATACCGTTGTAATCGGGCGAGTTTCTACTTACAGATGCAGCAGAAATTTTGCAGATTGGTCGATCGGTTCGCGAGATGTGGCAGTTTGGAATTAAGAAACGTTTGAGAAACTCAAAATTTTCGCAGTTCTGATGCTCGAAACGAATAACTAGAACGGCCTAGGGGAAAAGTGCGCATACCGTTGTAATCGGGCGAGTTTCTACTTTCAAATGCAACAAAAATTTTGCGGATTTGTCAATCCGTTCGCGAGATATGGCAGTTTGGAGGTAAGAAACGCTTGAGAAACTCAATATTTTCGCAGTTCTGATGCTCGAAACGAATAACTGGAACGGCCTAGGGGAAAACTACACATACCGTTGTAATCGGGCGAGTTTCTACTTTCAGATGCAACAGAAATTTTGCAGATTGGTCGATCGGTTCGCGAGATGTGGCAGTTTGGAATTAAGAAACGCTTGTGAAACTCAAAATTTTCGCAGTTCTGATGCTCGACACGAATAACTAGAACGGCCTAGGGGAAAACTACACATACCGTTGTAATCGGGCGAGTTTCTACTTCCAGATGCAACAGAAATTTTGCGGATTGGTCGATCCGTTCGCGAGATGTGGCAGTTTGGAATTAAGAAACGCTTGAGAAACTCAAAATTTTCGCAGTTCTGATGCTCGAAACGAATAACTAGAACGGCCTAGGGGAGAACTACACATACCGTTGTAATCGGGCGAGTTTCTACTTTCAGATGCAACAGAAATTTTGCGGATTGGTCAATCCGTTCGCGAGATATGGCAGTTTGGAGGTAAGACACGCTTGAGAAACCCAAAATTTTCGCAGTTCTGATGCTCGAAACGAATAACTAGAACCGCCTAGGGGAAAAGTACGCATACCGTTGTAATCGGGCGAGTTTCTACTTTCAGATGCAACAGAAATTTTGCGGATTGAGCAATACGTTCGCGAGATATAGCAGTTTGGAGGTAAGAAACGCTTGAGGAACTCAATATTTTCGCAGTTCTGATGCTCGAAACGAATAACTGGAACGGCCTAGGGGAAAACTACACATACCGTTGTAATCGGGCGAGTTTCTACTTACAGATGCAGCAGAAATTTTGCAGATTGGTCGATCGGTTCGCGAGATGTGGCAGTTTGGAATTAAGAAACGCTTGAGAAACTCAAAATTTTCGCAGTTCTGATGCTCGAAACGAATAACTAGAACGGCCTAGGGGAAAAGTGCGCATACCGTTGTAATCGGGCGAGTTTCTACTTTCAAATGCAACAGAAATTTTGCGGATTGGTCGATCCGTTCGCGAGATGTGGCAGTTTGGAATTAAGAAACGCGTGAGAAACTCAAAATTTTCGCAGTTCTGATGCTCGAAACGAATAACTAGAACGGCCTAGGGGAGAACTACACATACCGTTGTAATCGGGCGAGTTTCTACTTTCAGATGCAACAGATATTTTGCGGATTGGTCAATCCGTTCGCGAGATATGGCAGTTTGGAGGTAAGAAACGCTTGAGAAACCCAAAATTTTCGCAGTTCTGAAGCTCGAAACGAATAACTAGAACCGCCTAGGGGAAAAGTGCGCATACCGTTGTAATCGGGCGAGTTTCTACATTCAAATGCAACAGAAATTTTGCGGATTTGTCAATCCATTCACGAGATATGGCAGTTTGGAGGTAAGAAACGCTTGAGAAACTCAAAATTTTCGCAGTTCTGATGCTCGAAACGAATAACTGGAACGGCCTAGGGGAAAACTACACATACCGTTGTAATCGGGCGAGTTTCTACTTACAGATGCAGCAGAAATTTTGCAGATTGGTCGATCGGTTCGTGAGATGTGGCAGTTTGGAATTAAGAAACGCTTGAGAAACTCAAAATTTTCGCAGTTCTGATGCTCGAAACGAATAACTAGAACGGTCTAGGGGAAAAGTACGCATACCGTTGTAATCGGGCGAGTTTCTACTTTCAGATGCAACAGAAATTTTGCGGATTGATCAATCCGTTCGCGAGATATGGCAGTTTGGAGGTAAGAAACGCTTGAGAAACTCAATATTTTCGCAGTTCTGATGCTCGAAACGAATAACTGGAACGGCCCAGGGGAAAACTACACATACCGTTGTAATCGGGCGAGTTTCTACTTTCAGATGCAACAGAAATTTTGCGGATTGGTCAATCCGTTCGGGAGATATGGCAGTTTAGAGATAAGAAACGCTTGAGAAACTCAAAATTTTCGCAGTTCTGATACTCGAAACGAATGACTAGAACGGCCAAGGGGAGAAGTACGCATACCGTTGTAATCGGGCGAGTTTCTACTTTCAGATGCAACAGAAATTTTGCGGATTGATCAATCCGTTCGCGAGATATGGCAGTTTGGATATAAGGAACGCTTTAGAAACTCAAAATTTTCGCAGTTCTGATGCTCGAAACGAATAACTGGAACGGTCTTGGGGAAAACTACACATACCGTTGTAATCGGGCGAGTTTCTACTTTCAGATGCAACAGAAATTTTGCGGATTGGTCAATCCGTTGGCGAGATATGGCAGTTTGGAGGTAAGAAACGCTTGAGAAACTCAAAATTTTCGCAGTTCTGATGCTCGACACGAATAACTAGAACGGCCTAGGGGAAAACTACACATACCGTTGTAATCGGGCGAGTTTCTACTTTCAGATGCAACAGAAATTTTGCGGATTGGTCGATCCGTTCGCGAGATGTGGCAGTTTGGAATTAAGAAACGCTTGAGAAACTCAAAATTTTCGCAGTTCTGATGCTCGAAACGAATAACTAGAACGGCCTAGGGGAGAACTACACATACCGTTGTAATCGGGCGAGTTTCTACTTTCAGATGCAACAGAAATTTTGCGGATTGGTCAATCCGTTCGCGAGATATGGCAGTTTGGAGGTAAGAAACGCTTGAGAAACTCAAAATTTTCGCAGTTCTGATGCTCGAAACGAATAACTAGAACCGCCTAGGGGAAAAGTGCGCATACCGTTGTAATCGGGCGAGTTTCTACTTTCAGATGCAACAGAAATTTTGCGGATTGGTCAATCCGTTCGGGAGATATGGCAGTTTAGAGATAAGAAACGCTTGAGAAACTCAAAATTTTCGCAGTTCTGATGCTCGAAACGAATGACTAGAACGGCCTAGGGGAGAACTACACATACCGTTGTAATCGGGCGTGTTTCTACTTTCAGATGCAACAGAAATTTTGCGGATTGGTCAATCCGTTCGCGAGATATGGCAGTTTGGAGGTAAGAAACGCTTGAGAAACTCAAAATTTTCGCAGTTCTGATGCTCGAAACGAATAACTAGAACCGCCTAGGGGAAAAGTGCGCATACCGTTGTAATCGGGCGAGTTTCTACTTTCAAATGCAACAGAAATTTTGCGGATTTGTCAATCCGTTCGCGAGATATGGCAGTTTGGAGGTAAGAAACGCTTGAGAAACTCAATATTTTCGCAGTTCTGATGCTCGAAACGAATAACTGGAACGGCCTAGGGGAAAACTACACATACCGTTGTAATCGGGCGAGTTTCTACTTTCAGATGCAACAGAAATTTTGCAGATTGGTCGATCGGTTCGCGAGATGTGGCAGTTTGGAATTGAGAAACGCTTGAGAAACTCAAAATTTTCGCAGTTCTGATGCTCGAAACGATTAACTTGAACGGCCTAGGGGAAAACTACACATACCGTTGTAATCGGGCGAGTTTCTACTTTCAAATGCAACAGAAATTTTGCGGATTTGTCAATCCGTTCGCGAGATATGGCAGTTTGGAGGTAAGAAACGCTTGAGAAACTCAATATTTTCGCAGTTCTGATGCTCGAAACGAATAACTGGAACGGCCTAGGGGAAAAATACACATACCGTTGTAATCGGGCGAGTTTCTACTTTCAGATGCAACAGAAATTTTGCGGATTGGTCAATCCGTTCGCGAGATATGGCAGTTTGGAGATAAGAAACGCTTGAGAAACTCAAAATTTTCGCAGTTCTGATGCTCGACACGAATAACTAGAACGGCCTAGGGGAAAACTACACATACCGTTGTAATCGGGCGAGTTTCTACTTCCAGATGCAACAGAAATTTTGCGGATTGGTCGATCCGTTCGCGAGATGTGGCAGTTTGGAATTAAGAAACGCTTGAGAAACTCAAAATTTTCGCAGTTCTGATGCTCGAAACGAATAACTAGAACGGCCTAGGGGAGAACTACACATACCGTTGTAATCGGGCGAGTTTCTACTTTCAGATGCAACAGAAATTTTGCGGATTGGTCAATCCGTTCGCGAGATATGGCAGTTTGGAGGTAAGACACGCTTGAGAAACCCAAAATTTTCGCAGTTCTGATGCTCGAAACGAATAACTAGAACCGCCTAGGGGAAAAGTGCGCATACCGTTGTAATCGGGCGAGTTTCTACATTCAAATGCAACAGAAATTTTGCGGATTTGTCAATCCGTTCGCGAGATATGGCAGTTTGGAGGTAAGAAACGCTTGAGAAACTCAAAATTTTCGCAGTTCTGATGCTCGAAACGAATAACTGGAACGGCCTAGGGGAAAACTACACATACCGTTGTAATCGGGCGAGTTTCTACTTACAGATGCAGCAGAAATTTTGGAGATTGGTCGATCGGTTCGCGAGATGTGGCAGTTTGGAATTAAGAAACGCTTGAGAAACTCAAAATTTTCGCAGTTCTGATGCTCGAAACGAATAACTAGAACGGCCTAGGGGAAAAGTGCGCATACCGTTGTAATCGGGCGAGTTTCTACTTTCAAATGCAACAAAAATTTTGCGGATTTGTCAATCCGTTCGCGAGATATGGCAGTTTGGAGGTAAGAAACGCTTGAGAAACTCAATATTTTCGCAGTTCTGATGCTCGAAACGAATAACTGGAACGGCCTAGGGGAAAACTACACATACCGTTGTAATCGGGCGAGTTTCTACTTTCAGATGCAACAGACATTTTGCAGATTGGTCGATCGGTTCGCGAGATGTGGCAGTTTGGAATTAAGAAACGCTTGAGAAACTCAAAATTTTCGCAGTTCTGATGCTCGACACGAATAACTAGAACGGCCTAGGGGAAAACTACACATACCGTTGTAATCGGGCGAGTTTCTACTTTCAGATGCAACAGAAATTTTGCGGATTGGTCGATCCGTTCGCGAGATGTGGCAGTTTGGAATTAAGAAACGCTTGAGAAACTCAAAATTTTCGCAGTTCTGATGCTAGAAACGAATAACTAGAACGGCCTAGGGGAGAACTACACATACCGTTGTAATCGGGCGAGTTTCTACTTTCAGATGCAACAGAAATTTTGCGGATTGGTCAATCCGTTCGCGAGATATGGCAGTTTGGAGGTAAGAAACGCTTGAGAAACTCAAAATTTTCGCAGTTCTGATGCTCGAAACGAATAACTAGAACCGCCTAGGGGAAAAGTGCGCATACCGTTGTAATCGGGCGAGTTTCTACTTTCAGATGCAACAGAAATTTTGCGGATTGGTCAATCCGTTCGGGAGATATGGCAGTTTAGAGATAAGAAACGCTTGAGAAACTCAAAATTTTCGCAGTTCTGATGCTCGAAACGAATGACTAGAACGGCCTAGGGGAGAACTACACATACCGTTGTAATCGGGCGTGTTTCTACTTTCAGATGCAACAGAAATTTTGCGGATTGGTCAATCCGTTCGCGAGATATGGCAGTTTGGAGGTAAGAAACGCTTGAGAAACTCAAAATTTTCGCAGTTCTGATGCTCGAAACGAATAACTAGAACCGCCTAGGGGAAAAGTGCGCATACCGTTGTAATCGGGCGAGTTTCTACTTTCAAATGCAACAGAAATTTTGCGGATTTGTCAATCCGTTCGCGAGATATGGCAGTTTGGAGGTAAGAAACGCTTGAGAAACTCAATATTTTCGCAGTTCTGATGCTCGAAACGAATAACTGGAACGGCCTAGGGGAAAACTACACATACCGTTGTAATCGGGCGAGTTTCTACTTTCAGATGGCACAGAAATTTTGCGGATTGATGAATCCGTTCGCGAGATATGGCAGTTTGGAGATAAGAAACGCTTGAGGAACTCAAAATTTTCGGAGTTCTGATGCTCGACACGAGTAACTAGAACGGCCTAGGGGAAAAGTACGCATACCGTTGTAATCGGGCGAGTTTCTACTTTCAGATGCAACAGAAATTTTGCGGATTGGTCAATCCGTTCGCGAGATATGGCAGTTTGGAGATAAGAAACGCTTGAGAAACTCAAAATTTTCGCAGTTCTGATGCTCGACACGAATAACTAGAACGGCCTAGGGGAAAACTACACATACCGTTGTAATCGGGCGAGTTTCTACTTCCAGATGCAACAGAAATTTTGCGGATTGGTCGATCCGTTCGCGAGATGTGGCAGTTTGGAATTAAGAAACGCTTGAGAAACTCAAAATTTTCGCAGTTCTGATGCTCGAAACGAATAACTAGAACGGCCTAGGGGAGAACTACACATACCGTTGTAATCGGGCGAGTTTCTACTTTCAGATGCAACAGAAATTTTGCGGATTGGTCAATCCGTTCGCGAGATATGGCAGTTTGGAATTAAGAAACGCTTGAGAAACTCAAAATTTTCGCAGTTCTGATGCTCGAAACGAATAACTAGAACGGCCTAGGGGAAAAGTGCGCATACCGTTGTAATCGGGCGAGTTTCTACTTTCAAATGCAACAAAAATTTTGCGGATTTGTCAATCCGTTCGCGAGATATGGCAGTTTGGAGGTAAGAAACGCTTGAGAAACTCAATATTTTCGCAGTTCTGATGCTCGAAACGAATAACTGGAACGGCCTAGGGGAAAACTACACATACCGTTGTAATCGGGCGAGTTTCTACTTTCAGATGCAACAGACATTTTGCAGATTGGTCGATCGGTTCGCGAGATGTGGCAGTTTGGAATTAAGAAACGCTTGAGAAACTCAAAATTTTCGCAGTTCTGATGCTCGACACGAATAACTAGAACGGCCTAGGGGAAAACTACACATACCGTTGTAATCGGGCGAGTTTCTACTTCCAGATGCAACAGAAATTTTGCGGATTGGTCGATCCGTTCGCGAGATGTGGCAGTTTGGAATTAAGAAACGCTTGAGAAACTCAAAATTTTCGCAGTTCTGATGCTCGAAACGAATAACTAGAACGGCCTAGGGGAGAACTACACATACCGTTGTAATCGGGCGAGTTTCTACTTTCAGATGCAACAGAAATTTTGCGGATTGGTCAATCCGTTCGCGAGATATGGCAGTTTGGAGGTAAGACACGCTTGAGAAACCCAAAATTTTCGCAGTTCTGATGCTCGAAACGAATAACTAGAACCGCCTAGGGGAAAAGTGCGCATACCGTTGTAATCGGGCGAGTTTCTACATTCAAATGCAACAGAAATTTTGCGGATTTGTCAATCCGTTCGCGAGATATGGCAGATTGGAGGTAAGAAACGCTTGAGAAACTCAAAATTTTCGCAGTTCTGATGCTCGAAACGAATAACTGGAACGGCCTAGGGGAAAACTACACATACCGTTGTAATCGGGCGAGTTTCTACTTACAGATGCAGCAGAAATTTTGCAGATTGGTCGATCGGTTCGCGAGATGTGGCAGTTTGGAATTAAGAAACGCTTGAGAAACTCAAAATTTTCGCAGTTCTGATGCTCGAAACGAATAACTAGAACGGCCTAGGGGAAAAGTGCGCATACCGTTGTAATCGGGCGAGTTTCTACTTTCAAATGCAACAGAAATTTTGCGGATTGTTCGATCCGTTCGCGAGATGTGGCAGTTTGGAATTAAGAAACGCTTGAGAAACTCAAAATTTTCGCAGTTCTGATGCTCGAAACGAATAACTAGAACGGCCTAGGGGAGAACTACACATACCGTTGTAATCGGGCGAGTTTCTACTTTCAGATGCAACAGAAACTTTGCGGATTGAGCAATCCGTTCGCGAGATATGGCAGTTTGGAGGTAAGAAACGCTTGAGAAACTCAATATTTTCGCAGTTCTGATGCTCGAAACGAATAACTGGAACGGCCTAGTGGAAAACTACACATACCGTTGTAATCGGGCGAGTTTCTACTTTCAGATGCAACAGAAATTTTGCGGATTGGTCAATCCGTTCGGGAGATATGGCAGTTTAGAGATAAGAAACGCTTGAGAAACTCAAAATTTTCGCAGTTCTGATGCTCGAAACGAATGACTAGAACGGCCAAGGGGAGAAGTACGCATACCGTTGTAATCGGGCGAGTTTCTACTTTCAGATGCAACAGAAATTTTGCGGATTGGTCGATCCGTTCGCGAGATGTGGCAGTTTGGAATTAAGAAACGCTTGAGAAACTCAAAATTTTCGCAGTTCTGATGCTCGAAACGAATAACTAGAACGGCCTAGGGGAGAACTACACATACCGTTGTAATCGGGCGAGTTTCTACTTTCAGATGCAACAGAAATTTTGCGGATTGGTCGATCCGTTCGCGAGATGTGGCAGTTTGGAGGTAAGAAACGCTTGAGAAACTCAAAATTTTCGCAGTTCTGATGCTCGAAACGAATAACTAGAACCGCCTAGGGGAAAAGTGCGCATACCGTTGTAATCGGGCGAGTTTCTACTTTCAAATGCAACAGAAATTTTGCGGATTTGTCAATCCGTTCGCGAGATATGGCAGTTTGGAGGTAAGAAACGCTTGAGAAACTCAATATTTTCGCAGTTCTGATGCTCGAAACGAATAACTGGAACGGCCTAGGGGAAAACTACACATACCGTTGTAATCGGGCGAGTTTCTACTTTCAGATGTAACAGAAATTTTGCGGATTGGTCAATCCGTTCGCGAGATATGGCAGTTTGGAGATAAGAAACGCTTGAGAAACTCAAAATTTTCGCAGTTCTGATGCTCGAAACGAATGACTAGAACGGCCAAGGGGAGAAGTACGCATACCGTTGTAATCGGGCGAGTTTCTACTTTCAGATGCAACAGAAATTTTGCGGATTGATCAATCCGTTCGCGAGATATGGCAGTTTGGATATAAGGAAGGCTTTAGAAACTCAAAATTTTCGCAGTTCTAATGCTCGAAACGAATAACTGGAACGGTCTAGGGGAAAACTACACATACCGTTGTAATCGGGCGAGTTTCTACTTTCAGATGCAACAGAAATTTTGCGGATTGGTCAATCCGTTCGCGAGATATGGCAGTTTGGAGGTAAGAAACGCTTGAGAAACTCAAAATTTTCGCAGTTCTGATGCTCGAAACGAATTACTAGAACGGCCAAGGGGAGAAGTACGCATACCGTTGTAATCGGGCGAGTTTCTACTTTCAGATGCAACAGAAATTTTGCGGATTGAGCAATCCGTTCGCGAGATATGGCAGTTTGGAGGTAAGAAACGCTTGAGAAACTCAATATTTTCGCAGTTCTGATGCTCGAAACGAATAACTGGAACGGCCTAGTGGAAAACTACACATACCGTTGTAATCGGGCGAGTTTCTACTTTCAGATGCAACAGAAATTTTGCGGATTGGTCAATCCGTTCGGGAGATATGGCAGTTTAGAGATAAGAAACGCTTGAGAAACTCAAAATTTTCGCAGTTCTGATGCTCGAAACGAATAACTGGAACGGTCTAGGGGAAAACTACACATACCGTTGTAATCGGGCGAGTTTCTACTTTCAGATGCAACAGAAATTTTGCGGATTGATCAATCCGTTCGCGAGATATGGCAGTTTGGATATAAGGAACGCTTTAGAAACTCAAAATTTTCGCAGTTCTGATGCTCGAAACGAATAACTGGAACGGTCTAGGGGAAAACTACACATACCGTTGTAATCGGGCGAGTTTCTACTTTCAGATGCAACAGAAATTTTGCGGATTGGTCAATCCGTTCGCGAGATATGGCAGTTTGGAGGTAAGAAACGCTTGCGAAACTCAAAATTTTCGCAGTTCTGATGCTCGACACGAATAACTAGAACGGCCTAGAGGCAAAGAGCGCATACCGCTGTAATCGGGCGAGTTTCTACTTTCAGATGCAACAGAAATTTTGCGGATTGGTCGATCCGTTCGCGAGATGTGACAGTTTGGAAGTAAGAAACGCTTGAGAAACTCAAAATTTTTCGCAGTTCTGATGCTCGAAACGAATAACTAGAACGGCCTAGGGGAAAACTACACCTACCGTTGTAATCGGGCGAGTTTCTACTTTCAGATGCAACAGAAATTTTGCGGATTGGTCAATCCGTTCGCGAGATATGGCAGTTTGGAGGTAAGAAACGCTTGAGAAACTCAAAATTTTCGCAGTTCTGATGCTCGAAACGAATAACTAGAACGGCCTAGGGGAAAACTACACATACCGTTGTAATCGGGTGAGTTTCTACTTTCAGATGCAACAGAAATTTTGCGGATTGGTCGATCCGTTCGCGAGATGTGGCAGTTTGGAGGTAAGAAACGCTTGAGAAACTCAAAATTTTCGCAGTTCTGATGCTCGAAACGAATGACTAGAACGGCCTAGGGGAAAACTACACATATCATTGTAATCGGGCGAGTTTCTACTTTCAGTTGCAACAGAAATTTTGCGGATTGGTCAATCCGTTCGCGAGATATGGCAGTTTGGAGGTAAGAAACGCTTGAGAAACTCAAAATTTTCAAAGTTCTGATGCTCGACACGAATAACTAGAACGGCCTAGGGGAAAACTACACAAACCGTTGTAATCGGGTGAGTTTCTACTTTCAGATGCAACAGAAATTTTGCGGATTGGTCGATCCGTTCGCGAGATGTGGCAGTTTGGAGGTAAGAAACGCTTGAGAAACTCAAAATTTTCGCAGTTCTGATGCTCGAAACGAATAACTAGAACCGCCTAGGGGAAAAGTGCGCATACCGTTGTAATCGGGCGAGTTTCTACTTTCAAATGCAACAGAAATTTTGCGGACTTGTCAATCCGTTCGCGAGATATGGCAGTTTGGAGGTAAGAAACGCTTGAGAAACTCAATATTTTCGCAGTTCTGATGCTCGAAACGAATAACTGGAACGGCCTAGGGGAAAACTACACATACCGTTGTAATCGGGCGAGTTTCTACTTTCAGATGCAACAGAAATTTTGCGGATTGGTCAATCCGTTCGCGAGATATGGCAGTTTGGAGATAAGAAACGCTTGAGAAACTCAAAATTCTCGCAGTTCTGATGCTCGAAACGAATGACTAGAACGGCCAAGGGGAGAAGTACGCATACCGTTGTAATCGAGCGAGTTTCTACTTTCAGATGCAACAGAAATTTTGCGGATTGATCAATCCGTTCGCGAGATATGGCAGTTTGGATATAAGGAACGCTTTAGAAACTCAAAATTTTCGCAGTTCTGATGCTCGAAACGAATAACTGGAACGGTCTAGGGGAAAACTACACATACCGTTGTAATCGGGCGAGTTTCTACTTTCAGATGCAACAGAAATTTTGCGGATTGGCCGATCCGTTCGCGAGATATGGCAGTTTGGAATTAAGAAACGCTTGAGAAACTCAAAATTTTCGCAGTTCTGATGCTCGAAACGAATAACTAGAACGGCCTAGGGGAGAAGTGCGCATACCGTTGTAATCGGGCGAGTTTCTGCTTTCAAATGCAACAGAAATTTTGCGGATTGGTCAATCCGTTCGCGAGATATGGCAGTTTGGAGATAAGAAACGCTTGAGAAACTCAAAATTTTCGCAGTTCTGATGCTCGAAACGAATAACTAGAACGGCCTAGGGGAAAACTACACATACCGTTGTAATCGGGCGAGTTTCTACTTTCAGTTGCAACAGAAATTTTGCGGATTGGTCAATCCGTTCGCGAGATATGGCAGTTTGGAGGTAAGAAACGCTTGAGAAACTCAAAATTTTCGCAGTTCTGATGCTCGAAACGAATAACTAGAACGGCCTAGGGGAGAAGTGCGCATACCGTTGTAATCGGGTGAGTTTCTACTTTCAGATGCAACAGAAATTTTGCGGATTGGTCGATCCGTTCGCGAGATGTGGCAGTTTGGAAGTAAGAAACGCTTGAGAAACTCAAAATTTTCGCAGTTCTGATGCTCGAAACGAATAACTAGAACCGCCTAGGGGAAAAGTGCGCATACCGTTGTAATCGGGCGAGTTTCTACTTTCAGATGCAACAGAAATTTTGCGGATTGGCCGATCCGTTCGCGAGATATGGCAGTTTGGACTTAAGAAACGCTTGAGAAACTCAAAATTTTCGCAGTTCTGATGCTCGAAACGAATAACCAGAACGGCCTAGGGGAAAGCTACACCTACCGTTGTAATCGGGCGAGTTTCTACTTTCAGATGCAACAGAAATTTTGCGGATTGATCAATCCGTTCGCGAGATATGGCAGTTTGGATATAAGGAACGCTTTAGAAACTCAAAATTTTCGCAGTTCTGATGCTCGAAACGAATAACTGGAACGGTCTAGGGGAAAACTACACATACCGTTGTAATCGGGCGAGTTTCTACTTTCAGATGCAACAGAAATTTTGCGGATTGGTCAATCCGTTCGCGAGATATGGCAGTTTGGAGGTAAGAAACGCTTGAGAAACTCAAAATTTTCGCAGTTCTGATGCTCGACACGAATAACTAGAACGGCCTAGAGGCAAAGAGCGCATACCGCTGTAATCGGGCGAGTTTCTACTTTCAGATGCAACAGAAATTTTGCGGATTGGTCGATCCGTTCGCGAGATGTGACAGTTTGGAAGTAAGAAACGCTTGAGAAACTCAAAATTTTCGCAGTTCTGATGCTCGAAACGAATAACTAGAACGGCCTAGGGGAAAACTACACCTACCGTTGTAATCGGGCGAGTTTCTACTTTCAGATGCAACAGAAATTTTGCGGATTGGTCAATCCGTTCGCGAGATATGGCAGTTTGGAGGTAAGAAACGCTTGAGAAACTCAAAATTTTCGCAGTTCTGATGCTCGACACGAATAACTAGAACGGCCTAGAGGCAAAGAGCGCATACCGCTGTAATCGGGCGAGTTTCTACTTTCAGATGCAACAGAAATTTTGCGGATTGGTCGATCCGTTCGCGAGATGTGACAGTTTGGAAGTAAGAAACGCTTGAGAAACTCAAAATTTTCGCAGTTCTGATGCTCGAAACGAATAACTAGAACGGCCTAGGGGAAAACTACACCTACCGTTGTAATCGGGCGAGTTTCTACTTTCAGATGCAACAGAAATTTTGCGGATTGGTCAATCCGTTCGCGAGATATGGCAGTTTGGAGGTAAGAAACGCTTGAGAAACTCAAAATTTTCGCAGTTCTGATGCTCGAAACGAATAACTAGAACGGCCTAGGGGAAAACTACACATACCGTTGTAATCGGGCGAGTTTCTACTTTCAGTTGCAACAGAAATTTTGCGGATTGGTCAATCCGTTCGCGAGATATGGCAGTTTGGAGGTAAGAAACGCTTGAGA